>NW_027104892.1:0-49351 GCF_000696795.3 Halyomorpha halys | reverse complement strand
TATATACACACACACATAGTTTTATCTATTTTATTTCTGATTATATAATTTTTTTTCTCTCTCTCTAAATGATGGTTGTTGTCTTTTTGTTTTTATAGCCCTGATGAAGACCCGAAAATCAGATTGAAACGTCGGCATAAATAAATATTTTTTTGTTTATTTATGTTGTTCCTTTGCTGACCGCACCCCCACCATCTTCTCCAATCAGTAATCTACGGTTAACTATATAGACCTCATTATAATACCTGAAGATGGAGAGAACACCCCGAAATGTTGATAAGTGAAATTGTGTTTTAGTAATATTCTATAGAAATTATTTTTCACCTCTCATCGAAATGTACAAATAATGGACTTTCTAGAAAATAAATAAAAGATGAAACAAATAAATTCTGCCAAGTGCGTAGAGGTTCCTCGCAATTCCCACTGGAGGGATAAGTACATCATTGCCTATATTTCGAAATTAAATAAATTTGATTTATAGTAACATCAACGGGAGGAACCGAGTTTAAAACATGTTGGCCAACATGGCCAACAGGAAACAATTTTGGGCATGGTAAAGCAAAAGTAAACGAAACTATTGGACGGAATATGATAAAATCGATATAGAACCACTGAACTGGATAAAAACCCGAACAATTCCTGAAAAAAATGTTCCATCGATGCCGGAACACATTTTTGACTGATGATAGTCACGGAAACAAATTTATTAATTAATGACTGAAACGTAAAATGATTTTGAGTACACATTTTTTTTTTCAATTCCCTGGATGAATACAAAGCTTCCCTCGCTAGTGGAGAAAGCAAAAGAAATAATAAATAGGTAGTTATTATATGTAATATTTTGCTATATTAATATTATCGTATTTATTTATATTATTATTGAGAAGAAGAAAGAAAAATAATTTTAAATGTAAATAAATAAAATATCCTAACGTAAAAGAAAACTATATTTGATAAGCATTCCATCTGAGTTTAATACACATAATTTTGAAAAGTTAGTATAAAAAAAATATATCATAGAGTTTCTCATTGATTTTTCATTGATAATGTTTGTTTGAAATACCTACTTGACAGAGAAACTTTTAAAGTAAGTTGCATGCCTTCATGCAAAATATACGATACAAATATTAAAGAACTACAGGCAACTTGGACCAATACAGCAAAACAAAATTATAAGAAATACATGAAATTATGAAAGAATGCAGTACTTCCATGTGAGTCAACAATCCGAAAAAAACGACAAGAAACAGAACTGACTGGACTAGATTTTGGACACACTGACTGACACAAGAATACACCCTACTGACTGGAACATCTAGATCAACGTGTTAGCTGGGTAATATAACATTAACACAGTAAATATAACATCAGCACATACTGACAAACTCCAGGGCCCTGTTTCACAATGAAAGCTAATAGTATTGGTTGATAGTACAAGTATAAAAATAACGTGTTAATTACACTAATACTTATTATTTTTCATAATAAGGATGATTATTAGTGATATTACAGAAGTTAAAAGGTACTAAAATACAAGTTACCATTTTAAAAGTCAGTATAATTGTATTAAGTTAAATCGAAAAGACTAATAGTATTAGTTTGTACTTTATTATGAAACAGGGCCCTGGTATTCACCGGACTCTCATATTATTTGGAAACTATTCTAATCGACAATAGCCCATAGGATCCTGAAATATTTAATACTTAAAGAAAATAAATATACACGAATTCATCTAACAAATTAGATTTATGTAATCTTATTGCAATAATTAATATCATTTTTTTATTAAATATTTTTTAATCTTAAGTATTATTATTTTATCAGCTGATATCATCTAATATTACAAATAATATTATTAGAAATTTATCCGAAATAAGACGTAACTATGCATCGAAAAAAATTACCATTGCTGTGTACTGACTTAAATAATAAAGAAACCTAAGGTTGATGATAGTTGTAGAATTTTAATTTGTCAAAAAAAAAAACAATTTATTTGTGAGACTCAGATATTACTTTTCACATACGATGCTCCACATTTATTTTGCTTGTTGCCCAGTATTGTGTTATGAAAGACGATCCCCCCGAAAGCAGTCTACCGGTCTGATCAATTTGCGGTGGGTAATTCATTCATAGATAGGGGAGGGTGGAGTGGTTGTAGGGTACTCCGTACCCTTTTACTCTCGTTTACTACTTGTTCCTCCGTACAGAGGCGGCAAGGAGCGGCATTAGGCATGAGGAGCAATAAAAGCCAAGGGTTGGGGCGAGTAATGAGGACAGAATCGACCAGAGGAGGGCGCCCAGACTACTGGCGCCCGTTCCTATCCGCCCCGCAAACAACACTCACAATTTCATTACTCTAATTCTACTCCTCTTATTAAAAGAAGAGCCCTTCATTCATTCGACGGAGGAATCCCAATGAGCGTCAGCTCAAATTCAATTGTATATGAGCACTTTATGGCTCACTGTTATGTCGTTTTCGTCTGCATATTCAGCTCGGTCACTATGGCGTAATGTCAAGTTTTCATTTGTAAACGTTAATGAATTCCGAAAATATTTTACATTTACTTCGAATTTAATACATATATTTTAATCTAGAATTAAAATAAAACGTTTCCAGCCAAACTATTTTAATTTAATATTTATTTGTTAATTAAATTTACTCATAAATAGTCACACAAATTAAAATAATGTCAGTAATATCATCTTTGCCTATCATACAACGTTATACTCTTCATCTTCTCAAATTGACGACTATAGACAAAAAAAAACTAAGTATCTTAAAAAATGCACCTACATCTAAAAATTGAAAAACAGGCACACATGGCTATGTTTCACAAAATAAACATTTATTCAAATACCATATTATTTTTTTTTTTAATTTAGTAATTAGTATAGATATACTACTGTAAAAATATCTACAAATAAATTTGATGTTATTATATATTATCCAGTCTTGTGGAGAATAATAGCCATTGATAGAACTGCAATTACATTTCTACAGTAGATCTCGAGACGATCTTCTTTTCAGATATGTGGGAATTTTATCAGGTAATGAAGAAGAACCAAATAGGAAACTAGTGAGTTTGGGTGGTTAGGAAGTTTTTTCATGGTAGGATTGATATCTGGTTCTGGCCAAATCAGCAAAACATGAAATATTGAGGTCTATATGGATAACTTTATTTGTGACAAAGTACCGAGAACTAACGATTTTACGAACGAATTTGATTTTTAAGGATTGAATAAGAGAGGAATTCGATCCATATTAATTTATAATTAGAAAAAACAAGGTAAAAGATGTATAAATTGTTTCATATTTTAATAAAAAAATCAAAATCATAAATTGGTATTCTATAAAGCAATACTAAAACCAATCATAACATATGCCTATTCCATATGGAGCATCACTAATCCGATCAACTAAAAAAAATTACAAGTATTCCATAACAAATGCCAAAGAAATGTTAACAACTTTCCACATTACACAAAAAAAACAAAAAAAAAACGGAATCAAGAAGTAAATGGAATTAATCACAGATACCGCATGTTTGAGGAAGAACCCTCCTCATATTTTGAATGCGAATTCAAGAGGCTGCCATCCAGTGGTAGTAGAGTGTCTGTAGCTATCATGGCCTGAACAGTCTCAGGAGCCACATTATGTTCTGGCTCAGATCAACCACTCAGGATGAGTAAGTTGTTTCACACCACACCGAGGAGGGCGAGGAGACAGAGGCAGAATAAGAGAGAGAGAGAAGAGCATAATAGAACAAGTTTCCAAGTTCCACCAAAAAATTCAAGATCAACCAAAACCTCAATAGCTCACCAGTCAACCACCAAGTAAAATACAATACCATTCATTATTCTATGGAATCCCATTTAAATCAATAGTCTAAATCAACTTAAACACTAACCTAACTAATATATATTGTAAACCCTTTTGGCAAAGCCCACATATAATCAATTGTTTTATAATTTTCATGAATACAGGTTTATTTTTACTTTGTTAATATGCATAATTTATTTCACATCCATTTCAAACACTGGAGAGTGGACTCCATTTATACCAGCGATGCCATTAAATTACAATTAATTCGGGAAATATCCCCCAAATCCTTAACAAAGGATCTGTATTTTATTTTATTTCCAAACTGTTTTGTGTTTTGTCCTTTCAGTTTAATTTTCACCAAAATGTAAAACAAAATTGATATGTAATGAGTAGGAATGAAAAATAAATTGTCTTTGGGTGTATCCAGAAGTAATGTTATAATTAATGTATATATTGAAGAAACAAAGTTTTTTATATAAAAAATAAATAAATAAGTAAAAATATATTAATTTTTACTAACGAAGGTAGGGAAGGTTCGTAAAGGGAATATACCTCCATACAGGATGGTATTCATGCAAGAAAGTATTCATCCTCAGAATCTAAAATTCATCCTCCTCATTTTACGTTTTAGTCGGTAAGGACAAACTTGATTTCGTATTAGTAGGTCTGTAGACAAATTTGAGTTCACCAAGTTAGTCCTAGTTATATCTATTTTGTCTACTTCTAATTACGTCTAAGTAAACATATTTTCCCTTAATGTACATATGTACACCTTTATATTGAAATTAGGCGCAATTTAGGGGTGTGTAGAGGTTGGGCTAAAAAGGATCTTGTGTTATTTCCGTCAATTACTTTCGATTACTTATGCGAAGAATTCCCTTTTAGAAATATATTTATTTAACGGTTTGATATTATTCTCAACTAAGAAATTAATAATGTTGAAATATAGGTAATTGACTACCTAATAATATAAATTTTGTATACGAGCGAAGTTAACAAAATATACTATTTTAACAGATAATAAATTGAAAAAAAAGATATAAACTGTGAGGAAGCTAGGACCTATCAACCAGATAAACCTTGATTTCTATTCATTCACCCAAATTAATGTCTTTATAGAGAATATTAAATAATTATTTCTTAAATTCAAATCACTTGACAGTTCGCCAAAACGTTTACCTAAGGAAACGTTTTCCATTTCGAACAAGAGATTACCACACCTACCTGTCATTTGTCGTCAATAGTTACAAAATTCAACAGCTTGAAGTTGTACAGACTAGAAGGCGTTAACACCAAAGTAGAAAAGGGGTTGTATTTCAAAGTGGAGCCGTTATTAAAAAGGGAGCAGTAATAGGCTGCTATCGGAACTTTTGGGATAAATCTGTTTTCTGGAGGGAAGAGAGTGCTCCTGCGGCCAACTTCCAGCTCCAGTCTCAACTTATTAAATGTTAAAACCCCTCTCCTTCCAGCTCAGTCCAAGATAAATGGGAAATTGTGTTTTCTGTTTTAAATAACAGTTTAAATTTATTATCCTTTCTGTTAGGGTGAGAACTGTTTCGTAACTGAGAGGGAGGAGGGGGGGGGAGGCAAAAAAGAGCGGTTTACTTAGCACTGCTCCCAAACGGAAAAGCGAGGCCCTGTTATAAGAAGTTATTAGAGGGAGAGACGCGGAGAAAATAAGAAAACAAAATATTAAAGAGCGTTTCGAAATTAAAAGAAAGAAAGATATATCGATAAGTTGAAAGAAAAAATAACATTTTAAAATGAAAAAGCGATGAAACAAAAAAAGTAAAAAAAATACAACACATTGCAACATTTCATATCTCATTATAGAGAAATATTACCAAGCTCTGATGAAAATCAGCCAAAATTTGTACTTCAAAATAATAGTTGGATTATAATAGGCGATATACATTTTTTTTTTAAATATGGATTATGTATTATTCACACATACACATACAGATTTAGCATCTGAGCCCTTACCTTTGTTTTGGGTTTGTAGTACATATTTGTATGTATGCTTCAATTAGATTTTGATTGAAACATGACTAAAGCATTCCATACAAATTAATATAAGTGGTTAACTTTGAATCAAGTTCTTTAAAATTGGACTAAATATTTATGTTGGAGAGATCAGTGTTACAAATCTCAGTAAAAGATCAAATTATATTTTTATTACTGAACAATAAAAAAAAAAGATGAACAGAATACCGTAAACCGTATCCAAAGCTTGATTCTGTTAACAAGAGTTACAGAATAGCATCCGCAGTGTGGTATAAGACATACATTATTTACTTTATCAAGAGAGAATGTTCAGAGACTATGACATTCTATGTTAGAATTACTATCAATAGACTACTATACACAGCTTGTCTCCTAGAGTTTCCTCCGACAGATCTTCCAGAATCTAGAATCTATAGTCTAGAATGATCTTATCTCTGACATAATAAGACATTTATGCGCAGAATAAAAGTGTAAAGATAGGTTAGAACTAGAGAAGGGAGATGTCTATATGGGAGGTTTGAAAGTAAGACCAAAGACAAGCAACAGACAAATGACTACTCCTGGAATTAGTATATCTATGTGAGAGTCATAAATGATTAGAATTGACATATTTCTAGTAAAGGCCTTAAAAAAAAGAAAAACAATTTTTTATATTAGAAATATCCAATCTATGTTACGCATTTCTACATGTCAGAAACAAAAGACATCCTATAAATGTTATGCGTTTATACTACAATTGGTATTATTAAAATAAAGACATTTACAAAGTAACAAGTTACCATACGAAAACTAATGAAATATATCGCGAAATGAAATTTCAGGAATCTAAGCTTTGACAGGTTATTCCATGAAGGGCTCCTGTGCGAATTAAAAATAATTATTCGATCTTACGTACTTTTTCCCAATAGGGTGGTCACCCCGGGAAGTGCTGATTATTACTCCCGATAGGGAAGGCCTTTGCAGGAAGGGATACAGAAGAGGAGAGAAGAAGGAAGAAGAGAAGATAAATATAATTTAACGTTTTGTCATCTATTATATATATATAATTATTTTTTCTCTCTATCTTCTTTAAATGTTTATATTATATTTTGTAATGATTTAATTTAATTGCATAACTAAAACGCTATTTTCATTCACGTACTTTTTAATTTTACAGTCGTATCTAAAGGATAATACTGTGTAAAAATCAGGTTTGGAGTTCTCTAATACAAAACAATAGTTGGAGTACCTTAGGACAGTATGTACCTATTAGGCAGTATATATAGTCTTATCCACCCTTTTTAAAGAATCATTTTATATCTCAATGATATTTTTCCAACGAGAATGTTATTAAATCTAGTTTCTAATTATTTGTTACTTGTTGAAAATGACACAAGAAAACAAATAAATTAAATTCTATAACTACAATAAGCGATTAAAATTATTGTTAAATACGATGCAATTGACTTTTTCAAACGCTACACTTCATAAAGAAAGTTCATATTTCATTCAAATATTCATCAAAGACTTTTTTTTAAAAGAGCTCAGTTTCAATAATGCCTCTTATACAAATCTTTGACAGGTGAATACTGAAACAAAAAAGAATCTTGATACAGCTACGGTCATATACTAAAGGCCTAAGGAGGACCATCAAAAGCACATTACCTCTCCAAAGGCACCTCTACAAACCATTCTTTTATGCTAAT
The DNA here is from genome assembly GCF_000696795.3 of Halyomorpha halys. Classification (NCBI taxonomy): domain Eukaryota; kingdom Metazoa; phylum Arthropoda; class Insecta; order Hemiptera; family Pentatomidae; genus Halyomorpha; species Halyomorpha halys. The sequence continues at coordinate 41,838 of NW_027104892.1, read as the reverse complement.
ACTTCAGCCAAAGGAGATAGAGTGAAATTCGCTTTGAATACTTCAAAAGTGCAATCATTCTTTGTCCATCTTCTGAATCCACGTCATTACCCTACGGGATGAGGTGTCAATGAATTATTTAATTATTTTGAAAATATCATAAAAATAAGTCACTTGTAATAATAACAGTTTTTCATGTCCATGCAATATTCATTATATAAGTTAATTGGCAATAAATAAACAAATATTTCACTTTAGGTGTAAACCGAGCGAAAAATATGGGTTTGGGCGTAGACCACATAACACTCCAGTTTGGAAGGTTGTGATTTCGATTCCCACTTGGGTTAGTTAATATTAATTTGGGAGTGGGTAGCTCATTGGTAAGGCCATGGAATACTAAATCCACGGACACGGGTTCGAATCCGGCTGTGGTATATAATTATTATATGTTACCTGCAGTCGTTGAGTCAACCCTATGGGTTAGGTAAACCTATCTCAAAGGCAGAAGAGCAGGCTGGCGACAGTTCAGAGTAAGGCTCTGTTGCCAGTCACTCGAGCATACAGAACAGTGTCTCACAAGGCGGCACACCGTCAAAAGGCTTAGATTGTATGTATCCAGAGAATCAGTAAATTTCCTGCATCCATTTTTACTTAAACACTCTACACAATATGGGTATGTCAGTTACATTTATATGGGTTCCAAGTCATCTAGAAATTGCAGGGAATAAACTAGCCGATCACGCTGCATGAGAAGCACTCGCTCTTCGGGGATAGGGTAAAGCAACTTTAACTTCATTATAAATGAGCAAACTTCTGGAAAAGGGAGTCAAAGATAAATGGCAATTTTTGTGGAATGAAAGCCCAAGGAGTAAGTTAAAAATTATAATAAAGAATGTCAAGCCCTGGGGTACCTCCAATCGCAAATGCCGTAGAGAGGAGGTTGTACTGACCAGGCTGAGAATAGGCCACACGAGGCTCACCCACTCCTATCTTAATTCAAAAGAAACGCCTCCGAACAGCCAGTATTGTAACAACAATTTGACAATAAGCCATATTTTCCAACGATGCCCATATTTCACACCACACCTCAATATCTTATAACTAAACCCAAATATTTCAAAAAACCCTGGAAGACGATGATAAAACAATAGAATTAGTGTTCAGTTTGTAATACCAAAACATTTACTGACAAAAATAATATTGAACGGAAGATCAAATAAAATAAATAAATTATAAAATAATAATAATAATAAAATAAATAAATAGAATAATAAATAAATAATCAAATATAAAATAAATAAAATTAACCAAATATAAGCAAAATTAAATAAAATATAAATGGTGTTGATGACCAATCAAGTTTGGGACCACTAAACAAAAAACAAAAACAAACGGGGCGGTACGGGTGTTAGCAGGAGTATTTCTGACACACGGTAAAGAGAGAATGTCTGGTAGACTCACTGGAGATTCTCCATGTGTGTATTGGTGAAGACCCAAACAAATGGAAGAGGGTCCTCCTAGAAGAAACTAAGCAAAAATGGAACCGACGATGGGTGAATAGCCCAAAAGGAGCTACCCTAAGGAAGTGCTTTCCTACTGTTGGTTCACGCGTAGAATAAACATGGGTTCTCCCAGACTACTGGGTCTCGCAGTTCCTCACGGGGCATGGGGATTCCGAGCTAAGCTCGCCGCACATGGCATAAACATCGATCTCCTATGCCCAATTTGTCGGGTTCCAGAGAACGCCGAGCACGTCGTACTTGCCTGTACCGCCTATGAAGCACTGAGAACCAAGATGATGAGGGAGATATGACTGTCCTGACGGAGAGCGATACCCTAAGCTGATGAAGAGAGAAGGAACCACACCAGCAAGGCCTCTGTAGGAGAACAAGATATGTTGCAGCAATGAGTTGTACCCACTGCTGCGAACACCCGTATTGCCTAATCAGCCAGAGAAGGGTGATAAATAAATAATATTTTTCGGTGGTCCCGAGAAATAAATCTTGATACCTTTGTTAGTACGCGGCGGCAAATGCTTGCCGGATTAATTTCCCCCAATAAATACCAATACCGATATAACCCCTGGACAACAATTCATAAATCTAAACTAATTCGTCACTACCTTTGAAACCGAGTTAGTCCGTAGGAAGGGGAGATAGCCGAATTTTCCAAATGGGTTTTTATGACTATAGGTGGACCACCTCCACTGGACCATGATAACCATAGTTAATAGCGACGTAAGATTGGGTAACCTCCTCCTGACTGGCACAATGGAACAATATTTTAGGTCATTTTAGCCAAAGTTCAAGCGGTATTTTATCATTTTGAGTTTATTAACGATTGCAGTAAAAGGCCTGGAGTATACGCCAATAAAATTTCTTGTATAAGCTGTAATCCATACTGAAATATTGATATAGTTAAAACTGTTCTTTTACGATGTTCTTCAATTCTAACGATTAATCAGTGAAGTAAATGGTTATATGTTGACGATGCCGTTAAACTGCTAAAATTCCCCCGAATAGTTACGAGTAACGAAGTAGCACCGGCGTCGCTTGGCGAAGTCTAGACGCAGTTTGTTCGAAGAAGACAGGACGGTTGATGGGCCGGGCAGACTGGCGCCTAACTTTACTAGCTCGGCTTAATATAACAAAATAATAAAAAGTCCGTTTTAAGCCCCCCCATACTCAGCCCCTTATTTCTCCTCTTCTTCTCCTCCTAAAAATACCAAACTCTGTAGCTCTTATATTAAATATTGATGAGTTAATATTACGTAGTATTTTTATTTCTGGCTATAAAATAGTGTTTAATTGTAGTACTTAGATAAAGTGAGACATTATGAAACATAAAGTGATACATAGATAAAGTTAGACATTATCATTAAAGTCAGTTATCGATAGCTCGAATTCTCAAGAAATTAGGAATCACTTCAAGTTTTATCTTCAGTTAAATAGTTCAGAGTAAGAGATTAATTACTGAGAAAATGTGAGTGATCAAAGTTTTAATAAACAAGATTCGCAAAAAAGTAGTATACCCAGCTATAACATAAATACATTATTTTATTTGAATTTTACTTCTCACGTGATAAAAATAAGAAACTCACTAAAATTTGACATTTTTGATGTATTCTGTTAAATAATGATACAGCAGAGAAATACAACAGAACTAGCTGAAATAATTTTAATTTTCCTACATTTACATACAGACCTCAAGGATAATATATTTAAGTTCTGATTAATATGTTGTCGTCTTAGTTGTTGCTACATTGTAGGTACCTAGCAGTGCAGTGTTACCGGTACTAACCATAGAATGAGTTGCCGAGTCACACCTCACCAAAGAGGAGGGTGCATAGGACATGAGGATGGGAACTTATTTAAGCATTAACCGAACTGGGTTGTGCTTATCTTCAGTATCTATAGTAGGCGAGGCAGAAATGGCACATAAGTTAAGGGTACGATTTCTGAAGCCTTCAAACTAACTATGGTATGCACAAGACTTTAACAAATCAAAGGGAAATAGACTACCGCTCACTCACTCACAATGACAGTTCTGGATCGACTTGATTAAAAACTAGTAAGTTAACAAGGCATAATAGCAAGAAAGTCTGTATATCCATAACTCAAATTGTAAGATTTGATTTGATATTAGACAGTGGGAAAATGCTACGAAAAACTGCTTTGTTTTAGGGGTAACCTCTGGATAAGCACACAACAACCTACAGGTTAACACCTCATTCTAACCATAATGTGTCATATTATATACGAAGTGTTATAATTTAGAATCAATAGTGAAACAGCGTCAGACTAAAAGATTTCTTACCTCAAACATAATTTCAACTATCTCTATACCTACTACAGTACCCCCATTGGAGGATGATATCATATATACATATGCCATGTATACTATAATATACTTATATATTCTATAGATGTCGAGTGTTACGAAAAATTATCTATAAACAATTCATCTTTCCTAAGATAGAGCTTATGGTTTATTCTTGAATACAACGTGATAAATTTTAATTCATGAAGAATACAGATATAAAACTTTCAAATCTTGTTAGATATGAAAGTTTTATATTTGCATCAATGTATGCAAGAAATAGCAATTCACCAAATACACTAATTCAAAAACACACAAAAAAAATTATAACTTACAGTTTGAGCAAAGATGGTGAGTTATCCGACAAAAAAATTTAGTCCATCTGTAAAAATCAAAGAATTACAATTAAACAAACAGAAAAATAGAAATGAATATTTTGACTTATAAGTAAGAATAAAATTATTATATTTATTTTAGAATTTATTCTTGATATTCCACCCTAGTGTTGCATGGGTCCTTTCCTAAATAGAAAGCTTGAGTAAAAAAAAAAATTCAAATAATTCTTAGAATAATTTAACCTTGTAGGATAGATATCGTCGACGGTTATCGATTGAATGAGTCAACACTGTGCAGTTGTTCAACAAAAAACGACGTATGTTATGCAGAAAGACGAAAGATGGACAGCACGTAGTGACTGATAGTGAAGATATGGAGCACAGGTGACGATCACTGAACGATCCGATAAAGTGGGAAACAGTTCACCGATAATTGAACCCAGTTCACATGGCTGCAACCTAGACCCATTTGTCAGCTGTCCATGCCACTTTTCACCTCCTCAGTATGAGCTTTTTCGTTTGAATTTCACGCTTTATGAAATATGAATATTTAAAACGACATATTTTTACAATAAATCACGCCTGTTTTGCTGATATATGTCGCTTCTCAGAGCTTCAATTTTCACCTTAAACATATTTTTAATATTTATTACTTATTTTATTTTTGTGAAGAGAAAAAATACAATTTGCCTCAAATTAAGAGCATGAAGTATTAATGTTCTAAACTCATTCATACTATATATAGAGAAATAAAACATAAAAAAAAGAATAAGAAAAAATTGTAAATTTAAACAATAGTACTTATTGAATTAAAAGAAATAAAATTTAAAATAGTAATAATAATAAAGAAATGTATAAATAAAAGAATACTATCATGATTCGTACGAGTAGAATATGAATTTATACAAAAATATTATAAAATAAAACTGATCACATATTAAAAAAAATGAAATAAAATAATTTATGTGCTATACAAAGAAAATTAAATTTAGGTGCAGTGGAACTGCGAGTCAAGCCATGTCATCCCCATGTGAAAGGCAAAGCAGGGCTCCAAGAGATCCTGGCTTCTCTCCCAGCCGCATCACTCATTATGTTACCTTTATGAATTTATAACATCCATCCCAATAAGTAGAAAAGATTATTAATAATAATTTAGAAAAATTATTATTTATTAGAAAAATAAAATATAGTTTTCATAAGGTACAAAAGTCACTCGAGTTAGAGTTATTAATATTTCAAAATTGTCAAAATTCTATTTATCGACTTAAACTAAAACCACTTTCATATTGGATTGCAAATATAATCATAATAAATATTATTGTTCCAAAAAGTGTTAGGTCAATATTATTAATTAGCAAATATGGCTAATAAATCGTAACAATAATTATATTATGAAAAAAAACATGAAAAAGCTCGGGCCTGGTTGAAAATTCATTATTATAGATCCATTATATCCATTACAAATTAATATCATGCTGATATTAACAAAAATATAAAAGAAAATGCAATTGATTTATTCTGCAATTTCAGCTTATGGAGGCAAATATTAAATCAACATAAAAAAGCAACAATGGTTCGAATGTTCCTCCCCAATAAACTTAAAAACAACAGAATTGATTTATAAGCTTTTTTTTTCAAACGTCCCGTGTCGCCGAGGGAAGGTTTAAACCTTTAAAGCTATTGAAATCCTCGATTTATCTAGTCTAAAAAAATTTATGATCAAACTGTTTTACGGTCAACCGAAAAACCGTTGTTCATAACTTTTAATATTAGAACCCCCGAGCTGAATTCCGTTAGTCGATACTGGTTTTAATGACTTGTTTGTACAGCACAAGTTTGCTCTCAGCTGATAGTTGTGAATTTGTAACCAATAGCGATTGCTTTTTCATTATTGCCATGTGGAGTTCCTCTGTTTTTCTTTTCAAATGCTCTTTTCCAGTTGATAGATACTCTATTTGCATAATAATATTTGTATTGTATATATTTGTAAACTAGTATTTTAGTATGGAACTCATCACAATAGGAGTCCTGTCGAAGTTATTGCTAATTTTTTTTTTTAAAGACTTGAGTATTTCTAACATAAGAATTTTCGATTACTATTTAAAGTACTATTAATGGGTTTATTGATGAGCAAAAAACAGAATGCAACTTTGTTTTCCCTCCAAAAAAATTAAGAATTACAAGCAACCATTCTAGGATAATGATCCAACTGATGATTGATGATTTTTTGAAGAACAATTATACGTTGCATATTCCTATATAAAAAAAACAAGGGATTGTTTGTATATATATCGAGTAGAACTCTAAAAAAACATATATATTCGGATACATGACAAAGAACGTAAAAAAGAATAAATTTTTAATATTTAATTTTAACTAAAGAATATCAATAATATAAAATTTTACATTGTGCTAATTTAATCTAGGAAAAATCCTAGGAATATTTAAGCATTTCCAGGTATGCTAGTTAGATCATAAACTGCCATAATGGATATTTTTTAAATATGGCTTATTTACAAAATATTGTAATATTTTGTGATAAAAATTGATTACATTCATTTAATCACTTCCTAAACCACCAGGTTAAAAATTCTTAGTATAATTAATAATTATTGTTATCACAATTACTGGAAATACATAATTTAGAAAACTTATTGCCTTATTCAAAACAATTTTTTGTTACAGAACAATGTATTGTGTTTATGACATATTATTTATTATGAAATACTACACATATTGGTTGATAAAAAAAAATTCTATCTGGATAAAGAATATTCGAAATAAGAAAATATTTTAAAACTAAGTTGAAAAATCGCCTTAATTCATATAGAAATCTCAATTTCTATGAGAGATTTTAAAGATTTCTAATTTTTGAACTGTAGAACTTAAGGTCATTGGAAAAATATATTTAGTTCTCAAACCAATAAAGATAAAAGGGGTTTCAAATTTTTATTATAACTTTTTATGACGAGGGAGGTGATATAAATGAGAAAAAAGTAATTTTATCTTCTTTTTTTTAATTATTTCTTTATCTAAATAAAAAAAATATTTTTCACGTACTGAATAAAACTCACTCTCAAACACCAAAATGGAAGTAGTCTAGAGTTTTTATTTGTGGATTCAGTTTGTTTTATATATTTGTTCTTAGTATTACAAATTTGCGGTCCTTCTGATGTGTGTGGAGATTTTTAATTATTTTGTTCCTTATTCTTGTAATTTCTAATGTTCCTTGAGGTGTTTTTGTTTTCATTTTATGTTTTTTTTTGCTCTTGTTCATATTATTTCAAAATGTTGTTTTCTATGGTTTTTTTGTTAAATTTGTAATACTAAGAACAAATATATAAAACAAACTGAATCCACAAATAAAAACTCTAGACTACTTCCATTTTGGTGTTTGAGAGTGAGTTTTATTCAGTACGTGAAAAATATTTTTTTTTTATCTAGATAAAGAAATAATTAAAAAAAAAAAGATAAAATTACTTTTTTCTCATTTATTTTATTAGTTAAATGCTTAATACTCATATAGTTCACACTCCACGTTCTAGTACTGCTTAAAATAATTACTACGCCTTCGATACATCATGATACTTCCCATTCTAGCTTGCAATGCATTTCTGTCGTGCGGAACTAACGATCCGTTCGGAAGGGGAAGTAGATTATAGTCAGATTCTGAATTTTTGTATCACATTAACATTAATATTTAAACACTGTAACTAAAATCTATAATATATTTTTTAATTTAAAACTTTTTAATTTTAATACAACAAAGATTTCACTGTTAAATATTTTTCATTATAATTTTCAATTTTTAAACATAGATATATTTTTTTTTTAGTACTAGATCGGTATGGTCATTGATAAAAAATTTGATTTAATTTTACGATTGATAGCGAGGCATATAGTCTCGTGCAAAAGACTACTATACGCATATGAACCAACATAATAAACAACTGACAATAAAATGAAAATATTATTGGAAAAAGTGAATAAAAAAGATAAATGTAGATTTTATAGAATGTCATAACTAAAAAGCTTAGATAACGAAGATATAATAAAAATACATTCATCTTTTAAATGAGAGAGTAAACTACATTAATTACTTGGAAGAAATTTTGATTAGATTATATAATTAGATTATAAGTATGTTCCAATCGATCATGTAATTAAAATTGAATGAATAAATATTTAAAGATCTAATAAAAAGTTTTATGAAGACTAACTACTGAACTTAGTTCCCAACAAAAAGCAGGTGGTGAACTAAGAAATGCGCCAAAGAAGGAAGAAGTAATAAGTGACAAACAAGAAGAAACTAATAAGGGCGAGGTGGAAGGAGTTCTCAGTTGTACAATTCCCTCACGATTCAGTTCGGACGTGAAAATAATACTCCACACCTTAGCTGGGGAAAAGGTGCTCCCTTCTAGAAATGGTTTAGAACATAAAATTCTAATAAATATTATTTACTTCCATCACTGCTTTGTAATGTTTAATTCTGCCAAATTTCTTAGTAAGTAAATATCTAGGTGAACAAAAACATATACCAACATTGCTACAGTATCAGAGGTAAGGTAATTTGTAAAATAGAACAGTTGCTTGAACAACGGTTCTAACGGGAGGTTATTTCTTTATGAGTACGCTCAAACGCATTTTTCCAACTAAGGCCACCTTTTAGGCTTTGGCTGTCAATCGTGCCAGCCTAACGGGAAATAAATCAAAATTAAATTCTAATGTAAGCCTAAGATTCAGGGATATTAGAAAAGTCATTTTAATTTAATAAAAAAATAAACAAACAATGATTTAATACATAACTCTTCCTATACCCTGTTACCAGATTGCACACCGTTTTGATAACTAAAGTGGACCACCGATAATTTTTACAGCTTTAAGTTTAGATTTTTTTTTAAAGTGAGTTCAGATCCTAGGTTTAGGATTTCTTAAAGTGTTTGCAGTTAATTTTCTAAAATAAGAATGTTCCTAAAGAGTTTATGTTTTTTTTGCTATTACTATGGGTATAAATTGAAATGCATTCGCATTTAAAAAACATATAATGTTCTCGGAACTTCGGACAACTCCTGAATGTATGTATTTTCTCTTTAAACAAGTCATGTATTTTACATATTCACCAAGCCTAATCATATCTGCAAATAAGCTTCAATATGATTTGTGGATCAAAAACATTTTCAAAATGTAGTTATAAAGTATTTATAAGCAATCCAAAATATCCTTAAAAGAATAATAAAATGTAAAAGATTCCATTCCAAAAAATAAAGGGAGAAACAGAGGATAGGAGACAGAAGGTCGGTGGAAGAGGATATTGTTGGTGGTGGGAGGGTAGGGGTCTCTTATAAAGGCTCAGCCAAGACAAATAGCCCCGAAGACACACACAGACTCCAGCAGCCACACCCCCCACCACACACCACCCTCTGTCCCCTCTTATTTCCCTAGAAAATATCACTTCAAAGGGATAAAACCATACCCAGAAACATCTCTTAAATTATATGTTTTTCCTTTTAAGGGATTTTCCCGCAGAAGAAAACACTACTTCATTCTCGATGGCGGAGCGGCTGCTATAATCTGAGGGAGCACAAAAGAGGGAGAGCGAAGCGCTAAAATAATTCTCACAGCAGGGCATAGAGCGAGATAATAAACAACTAAAACCTGACAAATAGCAACGAAAATGTTGCTCAAAGATTAAATTTAACTCTAAATGGTATCTAGTAAAGACTATATCTCTATTTTATACCACTGCGGAGATTTTGAATGCAACTTTCCACTAATCTTGACAAACAGTTAGGAAGCATAAGCTACTTATTTTTTATTTCTTGTTATATGATTTGAAGAACAGAAAAACTGAATGTAGAAAAAGTTGAATTCATTTATTAATTCTTATTTTTAGTCAAGTCACTAGTATCTTTTCAACCTTATAAAACAATATTAGAGACAATTTTTTTTTATTAATGCAATCTGCGACAATTTATGATAAATAATCACGTTTATACCAAAATTATTAAAAAAAATAAAAATAATAATAACAAAAAATAAAATAAAACAAATAATAATATAATCTCTATATGTATATAATAAAATTAACATAATCAAACAATATACATGAATAAATAAGGAGAAAATTAAATAAGTGAAATTTTTAACTAATATATCAATAAAATAAAAATACTAATCTCATTTACACTATTATGTTAAATATTTACACTTTCGACCTGAGGATCCCCCAGCCCACTGTATCTCCCACGTAAGATAGGTGCAGTGCTCTTCCAGATCACAGAGCAGCCAACTTACCGCGTCACTAATAATAAGCCAGTGGTGTAAGAAACAAATTATAAAAATATTTAGATTTTGACATTTATTTTTATTTAGCAAAATATGTTTTGGTGAATTGTCATACTATTAGTCAATAAAAAATAAATGAAAAGATTTTATACTTGATTTGTTTACATAAAATTTTATAATTTAAATGTATAAAATAATTTTAATGAATAAATTATAAAATCACTTGATTGAAGCTATACATGAAAAAATATATATAGTATATCACTTAATATGTCAAAATCACTTTTGACATCACAGCAACTGCTTGCAATGTTGTTGTTTCCTTTAATCTCCGATACATGAATAATTTTCAATATTTCTTTAAAACAGTCAAACTGTCTTAGAAATGATTGTCTGGCATATCTCAAAATCAGAATATATTAGCTAAGTGTAATAAATCATAAAAATGATCAGTATGTGTTCTAGCGACTGAAATGGAAAAAACAAATATGTAAAATACTCCTTTGGATAAAGAAAATGCAAGTAAAAATACCACAGGAGTGGTCCGAAGTTCCGAGAACGTAATATCAAAAGTGTGAAATTGGGGGATCTTTAGCTCCATTAATTTACTGCAGACCCCCGACAGAGGTGACTGGTTGCCTGATGCCTGGGCTCATCTGACGACGGTCATGATTGACTGTAGATTAAGAAAATATTTAACAAAACAAGAAACTTAATCTAAAAAAGCGAAGATATTGAAATGAATTAAGTAATAAATCAAGTCCAGCAGTAATTTTAGCTAATTCCAACCACTTCATTCACTTGTTTGCGCGCAAACGTATGGTCCAATCCTCTGTCCAAGCAAACCAAGGCTCCCGATCCCGAGCCAGCACCCTCATGGCATCCCAGCTTTTTCCTCTTCTCTCTTCCACTTTGGAGATATAGTCTTTCCATTCTATTCTGGGTCCTCCTTCTTGGGCGTTTTCTTGTTGGTCTTGCCTCAAAATATTATGTTGGGTCCCTGTCTTCACTCATCCGACAGAGATTACAAAACCGTCTGAGTTGTCTCTTAGATCGGACTGCCACTCTCCGAAGTTATCTCATTTCCATTGCAGTAACTATGCTTAGGTGCTTATCAGCTAACTTAGCGTTTCATTTACGCAAAGGAGGTAGGTATGAATATATGTACTTAAACGCTTCTCTACCTCGTTGTTCCCAACAACTGTGTTGCAGAGGTAGTAGTATATTGAATTAGTTCTTATTGAATTATTTATTCTATTAGATATCTCTTTCCATTCCTGCTGATCAACTTGTTCTGAGGTAAGCGTATTCGTCCACTATTTCTATTGGTCACCTTTGCAAAGTATTTCAATGTATTCCTGTTCCCGGTCTAAATGCATTATTTTGCTTTCTCTGACATTTATGGTCATTCCCTTTCTTCTTAGCTCAGCTTCGCATGCAGTTACAGCTTGTTGTAGGTTCTCTTCAGAATCTGCTATAGGGACAATGTCACCCACAAATACCATTACCTGGGTCAGGATTGTGCTCATATTACATTTGCCAATAGAAGTGTGGGCTGTCCTCTGTTTGCACTAATAAAACCCAGGTCAGTCAAAATAAAAATATTATTTAATGAAAATTAATTTAATTTTATTATTCTACAAAATAAGTCCGGCCTTACACTGTTATACAAAATATTTTTCACGTCTTAAATTATCTAAAATAAAAAGAAATAAAAATCTTAGACAAAACAACAATTTTGTAGATGAGGTAATATGTTAGCTAGCTTATAGTAAGGTAAAGGGCACAGGTATTGCAAGTAGCATGCGATCATGAAAGTGAGACAGTGAAGAAAAGAATATCTCATCTCAGACTCTTTAAATGTCTAGATAAACATATGGGGATTTTTTTTTTTTTTTTTGTATCAAAAATAATATATCTCCTTCCCAAAAGTAAAAATTTTCGAAAACAAATATTCTAAAATAAATGTAAAAATCAGTATATTTCAAAATTTGAAATATACTTCTCCCTCGGATGAGGAAGGTAGATGCTTACCCGGAATAGAAAAGAATGGAGGGAGTTTATAAGAAGAACCAGGCTTGTGTAGGCAGAGTAGTAACAATAAATAAATTTTACCTTTTATTTTTTTGTCTTTTTACCAGTTACAATAAAAAAATTAATGAGGACCTCTTATATGAATATTTGAATAATAATTTTTCAAAAGTGAATATTTTGTCTGTTGGTATAAAACTACTCATTTAATTCCATGTCTGACGACTTTAATTTATATCTAAGGTTATTGGAGTTTCAAAAAATAAATAAAAGAGAAAGAAAAAAAACGGGGAAGGCAGCGGGCAGTAGGCTATTAGAATTCTGTTTCTGGCAGAGTATGAATCCGAGTTTTTCCATTACCAAGACCCACTCGTGCCCTTTCCAAGTGAACCGCTTCTAATCCATCGGCCTCGAATAGGCTCACAAACACACTTCCTCATTCTCCTTTTTCATCGTCTCTTCCTCTTCCAAGATAAAAGAATTAATTGGATTCATCCTTTCTTTTGATATCTGCTTCGTTTGTTAAGGGGTCTTTATTATAGTATTCCAACTTACGATAATAATAGCGTGGTTAAAGTTTCCTGGAGTATTCCACAATTTATAAAAAAATAAATAAATAATGGATTAATTTTAGAAAATCAGAGGCCCTTGTATCTGAGAGAATTGATATGTTATCTTAGGAACATCATGTATGCAGCACATTCTATTCCCGCCTAGGAGGGTTGATGCTTATTTCCACAGAATTAATTACGCTACCACCCTGGATTGGTTAACTACAGGATATCCAACATGCCAGAAATGATCAAATAGAGAGTAAAAAAAAAATATATCAATTGATTTAGATAACATGTGACAGATTTTCAAAGATTGATTTTTGTAATGTGAATAAATGTTTCATTTGCAGATCTTTGCCTTGTAACAAAACAATCAGAAATTTTTGGTAAGTTGAATAGATTTTTCATTAAACAACTCTGAAAAAAATAAAGTCATTTGTCACTTTCTCCAAACTATAAATTTGTAACAGATTTGGATGAAGGTACGAATATAATATATATATACTTCTATTAAAATGTGTTTGAGAACATCGTAACTAAGTGCTTACTGTGAATCTGAAGTAGAGACCATAAAACAAAAATTAATAATAATAAATAAATTAATGATAATAATAATTAAAGATATGTTTAAACTAATGTCTCGTAGTTGCAAGTAACAGGGCGGTGGATTTTATATAGAAAACTATCAAAGACGTAGTAAATTGTCAAACATAAAAGGAATACGTCAAAACTAGGTTAAAATAATTAACAAAATAAATATTTAAAAATAATCAATAATGAAAATGTCGATAGCGTCAAGGAGAGGTGAAATAAGACCAAACATTTCCAAATAAATAAAAGAGTACAGTTCAATATGAAACATATAGACAAGTAAATAGAATTCTAGAAATGGATGTAATTAAACTATTGAAACTATAGATTTAGTTGAATATGATAGTAAAACAATAATAAAAAATGACAGATTTCAGAAATCAAGACATCCCTTAAAAGAAAAATGTAAACAAGGAATAATCAACGTAATTACATAAAAATAATTGGCTTTTCTCATTTAGTGTTATAATTGTTATTAAAACACCGTACTTGATATAATTGTGAATGATGTAGATTTAAAAATCATTATAAAATATTTAAATCATTTTTCTAATATATTTGTTGTTTGAACTAATAGATGAAGAAGAGCAAATGTATGAGGATAGAGAAGAAACGTGAGTGAATAATGTGGGTGATCAAAGCGAAGCGAGAAAGGCTAGAGCGGGTCGATAATTTCAAATATCTAGGTGCTCATCTCAACGAAAGTGGCTACATTGATGAGGAAGTTTCTCAGAGAACCGGTGCAGCTGCCAGAGTATTTAGTTTACTTCAAAGGGGTTTCCTGAGTAAAATGGAGGTTTCGCGAAAAACTGATGAAAATGATGATATATAAATCGTATGCGACTCGCGTGGAAGAAAGAAAGCCTAGATGAAGACCGCGCATTTCCTGGGAGGAGAGTGTTAAGGAGGATATCAGAAGGCGTGATATGGACTGGAATAGGAGGAGAGAAATTGTCCATGAACCAGACATCTTGTCCAGACCCTACAAATCGAAAAGCCATATTTCGCAAGCGGTAAAGGGGATAAAATGATTATGATAAGATAGAGAAGATGGTTCATCTGAAGTATAAATAAAGAAAAAAGAAGTAATGCGGGGTTTTTACATAAAGAAAAAAAAATGAAGGGCTGCAAAATATTTTGAACCCTTCCACTGGACACGATGAAAATAATGAATAATAATTCATGATTTTTTGAACAACTGCATTAATTTAGAATACCTAATAATATATTTCATTAAGACATAACTGCATTTTGTTAATTTTCAATTTTTTTTATTTTTTGTTGTAATTTAAGAAAGAATGATCGAGAACTATATGGTCATCTAATCAGTACAACAATACAATGGAATCACCACCACCACACATGGACTTTAATAAAAAGTGATATATTTGTACAGCAAAGAGATACATCATAGAAACTCTATATTAATGAAGCGATGGATGGAATCAAAGCCGCTTTGTGGAAGCTATCAAAGAGACTTAACGGCACCAGATAGGCATTTAGCAGTGATAGTATCATTAGCATGCCGCTGCTTGTGTCAATCTGATTGCAGCACGCAAACCTGCACCGTTCCAGTCTATGCAAATACATTATTACCACCGAGCAGAACGCAGTATTGGCATTTTTAGTACCCTTGTGAGATTGATTTTATGACAGGGGGAAATAATGTGAGGGAAATACCCAAGCATTGACATATGGTTATAGGACTGATATATTCACAATATTGATAAATCACACAAATTTCTTTTGCCACCCCAACTTTGAGTAGAAATTAATTCTTGCTCTTCCCGCTCATTTCAGAAACAATATTTTTATAGTGGTAACTGTGTCAATACATTCCCATACTAATTTCCCAAATGAGACTTTTAGCTAATTGAAAAACTCGAGTTTCAACGATTTTATAGTGTTAGCCAAACTGAAAAGCTCAAATATAGATAAGATGAAAAGAAAATATTGATTATTTAATAATTATGTAAACAATTATCAGACTGACGAAACGGGAAACTAACTGCACATTCGCCCGCCAGTTTAGAGTCAAACTGTTAGAACAGATTTTTTATTTAAACGTTTCTCGTTATTCCAAATTACGCCTTTCTATGTTATATATTATTTTTTTAAACATCTTTGGCCATTCAATGGTATATAATATGTGTACATTACAACTCTTGTAATATTTGCCCAAACTGAAATAACATATTTTTTCTCTGATAATCCGTTCGTATTTTTTTTTCTTACATAGCACTTTAAAGGTCAAGTCTTTTAAGTAATTTATAATAACGACAATAAAAAATCTGTTCAGTTTGACTCTTAACTGGCGGGCGCTTGCCCAGTTAGTTTTCCGTTTCGCCAGTCTGATAATCGTTTATATAGATATTAAATAATTAATTTTTGTCTTTACACTTAATCTATATTTGAGTTTTTCAGTTTAGCAAACTCTATAAAATCGTTTTTAGTATTTTGAATGTTAATTTAATAACAATTTAGGATTGTATAAAAGGTTGACAGCACATTTTGAATTTAATTAACTGTTATATTTGTATGTTCTTCCTAAACATTTTGGAGCAATAAATATTATTATATATATATGTATATAAATTTTGATGGGCCCAATTTAAAGTGCATGTTATATGTCCTTCAGAATTTACTAAGCATTCTAACCTTTCTTTCCAAAGCCTTCTAGAATTTCATCATTTTTGTCCAGTACTTTATTAGAGTTTTAAAAAAGTCGAAAATAAAACACTATATGATAAAACTAACCCATCAAAACGATAGGAGACAAAATGGTGTGGAACTCAATTCACTCGTAATATCATTCTCATTTCTCAATTTAGCAGACCTATAAACAGATTTTCAATTATGTTAAATGTTATATTCTTTTAACATGCTAGAAGAAGTTAATGTTCCATCATTTAATATAACGTTTTCCATTTAACACATTTCAACATATTGAACTAAAGATTAGAAACACCTCCATTATAACAAACAGCGTTTCGATGAAGGCCGGTGCGCCATTAAGAATTCATTATAGTAATAAAATAATGTCAAACACAGTTAAAATAAAAGGAATATGTTTACTCTCCTCGTTTTATTTTAATTATAAATGACTGGTTGATTTCTGTCAAATGAGTTTTTGTGACCCCATTGATTAGAAGAGAAATTAGTATAAAAAAGAGAATATTGATTTATTACTACTACATTATTAGTCAAATTTATTACAATTTCCTTAACTCAGTAGAACTCAGACACTATTTATTTATTTTTGGGAGCTATTACTGTTTTTTTTAACCTTATTTATAAATTTGGTGAAAAGAAGTGTTTGATCAAGCTTGACAAAGGTTCTGGACATGTGCAGTAAAAATGTCACTTATAACATGCAAATACACTATTAGAAACAACACTATAATAATCAATATTCACTACACATCTATATGAGGTGGTCTGAGTTGTTTCAATAGTATATCAAATTAATGTATACTAAGTGTTTTGTTAAGGAGCTTTTCGTTCATGACCAAAATCTAATGTTGTTTATGCGGATAAGTGTATGATCAGAAAAAATTATTTTAATGATATTTATTAAAGTAGTGTGCAAAAAATACAAATAACTCACTCACTTTTTTTTTAGTATTTTAATATGGTTAACGCCTCTTTTCAGTAAATATTAAATAATAAATATATCCCATCAGTGTATTTTTTAACTTTTTACTCTTCAAGAACTGTGAATAAAATATACTATCTGAGTACAGATAAACGGGGTATTCATGTGGCCAGTAGTTATGAAGTTTTCTTCTTTGGTGTATATTACTTTCTCCTATTTCTAGAAGTGTCATCGTATTTTTTATTTTTATTTTAATTTTTTTTTTGTTTTACATCAATAAAAATCGCTCCAGTGCACAAACCTCAAAACTTGTGAAAAATTATTTTTAAAGAAAATAGATTATTCTAAATCAGCACATTTAGAGGACAATTATAAAGGGAAGAAAGGCAAAAAATTAAATATTTTTGATTTACAGAAAATCTACAAAAATTTTCTGTTAAATAATTAAATGAAAGGCAATTGAAACACTACGAAAATAAAGTAATGGAAATCATAAATAGTTGCATCTAAAGAAATAATACAAAATGATACTTAATTTAAACAATCTGTAGAATGGAGATGAGGGGAGTACGATGTGAATATAAACATTTTGTGTGTGATCATTTAATCAGAACAATGTGACTTCTCTGCAAAATTTGTCTACTATATTGTTGGGACTTTTCTTCAAACAGTGGTATTAATTCTAAAAGAATTGAGTAAACAATAAATAAATATAGTCTCAATCTTGAACACAATCATACTCGCAAGTGGTAATTAGTTATATATTGCAATATACAACTATATATTGCAACTCCATAATTATATAAACTATGTACTATATATTAAGACTATACATTTATTATATATTTCAATATACATTGTAGAGACTCTGCATCAAACAAACGTATTAATTATAGAAGAATTGAGTAAAAAATAAATAAACATAGTCTCAACCCTAATTGAACACATTCACACTCGCAAACGGTAACTCACTACATAGTGCACATGCACTGGAGCCATTGAGTGATTGCAAAGTACATGCACATCTTTGATTTTATATACAATTAGCTAATTAATATAAATAAAATAAAATATTCATTTATTAAAAAATAATAAAAATATAAATAATATAAACTCTTTCAATTTTAATCAAATATTATTAGATTAATATTGAAAGATTCCAAAACAAATCTTTGATACTCTCAAACTGAAGTAATTAAAATAAAATTAAAAAGTTTCTTTTATTTTTACATCATTACCTGATCAATGACCTGATCATTACTGACCCCGACCATCTTTTCCTCGTGTTGATTTATAGTCAACTATTTACACCTCATTAATTAACTAAACGGTGATGCTTACAACAGTTCTGGCTTAGTAAGAGCAGAGAATAACAAAATCACATTAATCTGGACATGAACACTTCCTATGTTAATGAGAAGTAAATTATTGTTACAGAAAGGTTCATTGCTTTTTTATGAATTTCTCTAAAAATAACATAGAATAAATTTGCCTTTAAGTCTAAAAATTCTTTTGACAATAAAGTAGTTAAGTCCGAAATTACTTTGCTATGGCTAAGGCACAAACAACTTTTACAGTATTAATCTGCCATTATAAGTTCTAACAAAATAAGAGAGTGAAGTGGGAGGACATGACCCACTATCTATACCTGCTCCTAACTCAGGGGACCCCTATCAAGGGCGGTTATGGAATTAGAAGAGACCGGAGAGATAAGGTCCTATTGAAACCTTGTTTACACGTTAGATAAGTACTAGGCCTGAGGTGGGATTAGTTCAGCTTTTCACCCCATCCCCGTCCTTTTCAGGACGCCTTATCGCCACTGGCGGGAAATATGAAAAACACCCCCACCCCTTATTTAGAAGGACTCCCGCTCTACGCCCTTCCCAAACTCAATGGCCTTTCTATTTTTCTTCCTTCCAAGGCACAGCAGCCCTCCCCGAAGAGGCCACTATCCTTTTTTAGCACGCCTTTTTCATCCCCATTCTCCAGGATGTCTTATCTGTTTATAGTTCTCCATAGCATACTAAGGACAACTTTTACATATACTATACTTCCTTTATCATTTTTAGACGCTTCCCGTGGTAGAAAGGTTTTATCCTATAAATGACGGCCTTAAAACCTCAATCCTTTATTTATCCTTTTATTCTTACATGTATTTTTATTTTAATTCAGAAATATTACTTTTGGTAATAATTAGAGACCGGAGTTTTGTACAATTGCATCTTTAGTTAAGCCAAGCCCAGCTTCAAATTTCGCAAAACTTCGACAGAAATTGAAAATTATGAAAAAGACGTTCAAATAATACTAATTTTATAATGCATGAAATTTCAAGTTTTGTGATTATTCAGCAATGTGGCACGTTTTACTCTTATTGAACAAAAGTTTTATTTTAATTTTATTATATACAATTCTTGAACCAAATTTCTCACATTACAATCTTAAGTTTCTCACGTTACATTAAAAGGTTAGAGGTGTATGTATGCGAATATTTATTCATTTTATAATAAATTATAAATGCATTATAAGAGAGGAATGAGAAAAGGTATACAAACGACTGGAAACGAGTGTTCAAAACCAGAGATAAAAAGATAGTTAATTATTTTTAGAAATATTTACTAGTGCATTACAGAAATAATATTATTAATATAAATTATGAGTTATGATTTCTACTGTGAGAGCCATCAGAAACTCCGTAGTTTTAGTGGTATCTAAACCAATCTTATTACAAGATTAACAGTCAATTATAATTAAAATTAGTACTCAATTTGTAAATGTAATACTGTCCTGAATGCAATTTCTGAGGATTAGATTTTGTTATCATTTTATTTATGTAATATGGTACCGATATGATTACACCTAGAAGGTTCTCCTGCCATAATGCATAACGTTGAGAGGTTCATTACCATTACCCTTGAATTATGATATAAAGTTTAAACAACGTAGTAACCCCTGACGACCGCTTGGACATGTTGGATGGCTGCTAAATGTTGGAACGCCAGTGATGTCAACAATAAATTGGACACAATTGGGCGGAAAGGTGCTGAGGTCGGCAGATTAAAGGTGCCCATTTAGTATCGCCTGTTGTCCGGGTCGGTATCCTTCAATCAAGCTCAATCACCAGCTCATTTGAATGCCGCCAGTTTGCAGGACTGCTTTTTATTGGTCGAGCCAGGTGCGATATGCCCAGGGCCCAACCTGATTGGAGCCGCTTCTATCCCATCTCATGAATTAATCCTCATTTTACGTTTTGAAGTCCCGCTTTTATCAGCTTCGTATTACATTTTCTTTTATTGATTCAATCATGACTTTTTTTTCACTAAGTCTTGTATTATTCCATTAGCGTAATTATCAACAATATTTTTATATTTTGAACAAGGATTCATTTCATTTTAGTTTCAAAAGGGATAATACATTCTCTTGTAGCTTCTTATAACTGCCTTGGACACATACGATAGGCCTCCAGGATTTCTAGGCTACAAAAAAGGTATGCGACTGTGATAAATAGATCAGTTTTCGAATAGATACTATTGAAACTACTTGTGTGACTTATCTTTTCGAATGAAAAGCTAACGATGCAAATATTTGTTTCATTCACACACAAGTCAAATATAAATGATAATACAATTTTACAAGTTATTTGAACATATATGGGAACACCCTATGATTTTTTTTCTATATAATTTAGTCACTGAAAGTTATTCAATATCAATGACAGATCAATTTTTCACAAAGTCATATTCCATACTTCCACATCATTTTGTACAGAAAAAAACTACAGCGTAAAATGTGATGTTTCATTTTTCTTCACCTACCAATTCAGACTGGTTGGAATTCAGTTCATTTCTATCTTTATTAATCCTTACAGTCGAAAATTCTTTGTATAATCCCTAATGCTCTTTACTTTGTCACAAATCAAGTCATCCATCAGAACCGCAATGTTCCATATGTTGCCGATTTGTCCAGAATGGGATACTAATCCTTCCATGACAAACTTCCCAAACACACAAACCCACTTATTTCTAACCAGACTTCTCCTTCAATATCTGCTAATCCCTGTAGGCATCTGAAAAGAAGATGGCCCCGAGATCGTCTTTTCTAGTCACGTTATTAAAGTTCTGTCAATGGGTAGATTCTCCACATGTTTGTATCATGTAATTTTATATCTAATAGCAAATTTACAAATTGTATAAATCGTTGTTATTTAACTTATTAAATAAGTTATTAAAAAAAATAAGAAATATTTATTATTTCTTTTACACCATACCCAGCAGATATTTCAAATTACTGGTAATTTTTAAAAAATCTTTAAATTACAGCAGTTTATAGAGAAATTAGGGAGGAAGGCACACAGTGGGAAGATTTGATCCACAGACTTCTGTTTGTTATGGAAGGCTGTAGTTTTCATGTACTTAAAATGCAGTAAACGCAAGTAAATACTGACACAATATTCATTAATAATTATACATTATACATGTTTTTCTAATGTATACTGTGCATTTCCTCTTTTTATTTATCAATAAAAAAAAAAACAACATAAAATTAACTCTACTTCGAAACAACTTACAATATATTGGTTGTACTAACTTTCATATAAACTAGAGAGAACAGACCAATTAAACAATTGTATGTACTGTGAGGTTTTGTCATAAGATCCATTTGTAACAGGGCACACAATACAGCTACGTTATATTAAATCTAATGCATCATCGATTATACTTGACAAATTAAATGTACATAGAGACACCTACACTTTTAAGGTGAGCAGGTGGCAGGCAGATCAACTGCCATTATATCGTCTTCTTACGTTACATTCCTATATTATATCGTTACATATATACGATCATTATATCGTTATAAAAACAAAACATACAAACCCTTGCAAAAGGAACTGGGTTTCTTAATGTTGTTCTCCAAATGCAAATCGAAATTCAAATTAAAATATTTGAGATTTTCTGATCTATATAGGAGTTGACACACATTTAACATTAAGATAAACATTTGGCATTTTGACAGGCTCTAAAGAGTGTAGGCCTTTTTTTATTCAATATTTTATAAATAAAAATTAATATCCAGTAATATAATATTTCCATTGTACGTAAGCATGTAAATTGAACATTATACATATTACATAGATTATTCAAAAATATTGAAGTTGCGTTATTACAATGAGTGGTAGGATATATATATAGAAGAAAATGGAGTTATGATACGGGACTACTATAAATAAAAATAAAATATTAAGACCTAAAGAGAAAAAAATACTAAGCATAATCAAAAGGAGATCACAGATCGTTAATTACGATTTCAAAGAATAATTTAGCCTTTTAGAATTAAATAATGTCAGGTAGATATCTGAATAATGTGATCCCAATACTTAATTTACTAATTGCTTTAAAAAGGCCTCTAAGAGAGCTCCACTCTTAATCACCATATCTTAATTGGAAGAGCTAGCGGGGAATGAGTGTTAGGGAAAGATATTCATTAATTTTACACAGTTAGCATAAGAATTCGAGTCGGACTCCAAGGGGCCTGGCTATTGACGGAAGAGCGGCTGGGACAGGCCTCGCAATAAAGGATGATGAAATTCCACTGTCGCCCGATCAGCCGAGCATTTGCATAAATGAAATATGCTCTCCTCTTTCTCTCCATATCTGAAAGGGAATTTTAAAATTCATTATGTCCCCTGAGCCATTTAAGGATAAATTTTACCCGATATTAACATACACACAGGCTAATGTGTTAATTAAAGGTCATTCTGAATGGGAATCACCTCATAATTGCTCCTCTCCCCTAAATGGAAGTCCTTAATGTCTTCTTACCTCTAAAAGTAAAGAAGAAATGAGCGATGCGCATACGCCCTTTATGTAAACCGATAATTCTAAGAGATAATTTAAACTGGGTCCAACAATAAATTTTTTTTTTAAATATTCATTTATTCCTATTTACAACTGTACATTATAATATATTTAGTAAATCTGATCTAAGTTAAATTGGAGTGTTACAGGCGTGTAGAGAAACTACCCATTGGTAACACTCTAATGACATTTTACATTAGCAGATCTCGTGACCATCTTCTTTTCAGGCGTCTCGGAGGATTGTCAGGAATGGAAGAGAATGCAAGGTTAGAAACTAGGGGATTTGAGTGGTTAGAGAGTTTATAATGGAAGGAGTGATATCTGGTCCGTGCTAGATCGGTTACATAGGGAACATTAAGGTCTTTATGTATGATTTTATTTGTGACAAAGTAAGGAGCATTGAGGATTTTACGAAACAATGAAAATAAAATAAATACATAATAGACTACTGCGTAAATGACAACAAATAAATTTATATTAATATAAAAGGCTAACACGTTTATTTGTGAGACTGCACTAGTTTCAAGAACGACAAGTTTGTTTTGAAAAATCTTTTTCTGTTTTAGTCTGTTCGTTAGAGTTTGAAAAATGGAATTGTATTACCGATATTATTTAGATGCATTTTGATATGAATTCATCTCATCTCACTCGACTTCAACGGCCTCTGTTGTGTACAAAACAACTAAGCTCAATCAAAAGTGTTTAAAAAAAACAAAACAGGGAAGCAAAGTTCTGATATTTTTTTTTAATAATTTTTGTAGAAAATAATAGAATCTGGAACAATAAAGTGCTATAAACAGTAGCATAAGTATTCATTCATAACCTATAATTAGTATAGGTATATAAGTTAATACTCACAATGAAATTCAGATATAAGCCACTCACTATTTTTCATCGTCTGTCATAAAGTTCAATTTGTAAATTCAATTTATTTATTTTTTTTTTTTCATTTTTTTATTACCTACATGATATTATATTTCATCTGTCACTGTTTTTAATTTACTACCATACAATTCCACGAATATCAATCAATTAAAATTTTGTACTATTCAATTATCAATTATCAATTTTTTATCATTTATGATTTAATTCAATATTTGTATAATACTAAATTTGTTTGTATACTATTCCTTTTCAATTGTATGTTACTCTAAATGTTGTTGTTATCTCTTTTGTTCTATAGCCCTGATGAAGACCTGAAACTCAGGTCGAAACGTCGGCATATAATAAATAAATATGGTTTTGTTTATTTATGTTGTTCTTTGCTGACCCGACAAACTTCTCCAATCATTAATCTACGGTCAACTATCTACATCTATTAAAAAATAAATGTACTTCGTAAAAGACATCAATAAATTAAATTAGTGTAAATCATTGAAAAATAAGCTGAAGATAATTCAAGTAAAATAAATTATTTTCGAACTAGACCCAGAAGGCAAAACTTTTAGCAGTACCCCAACTACATTTTGGTTTAGCTCGAGAAAACATGTCATTTGTTGGTTCAACGCTGATTAAATTCTCGGAATTTTAAAAATTATTGTGAGAGATATTAAATTATGACGCATTGCATTCATTATGATAGATATATAATATTATAAATTTAGCATAAAATTAATTGCATCAATTAATTGATATTAATCAATCTATTTACAAGCTACTATAATAAGTTAATGAGTTTTGTGTTTATGTTAAAACATTCCATCCTCCAAAAAAACTACTAAAAGGAAAAAAATCCTTTAAAAAAGGGAAAACATTTCGCTGACTTAAATAATTTCATCGTTCCTTTGAGGTCAACCTCTACGCATACACTCTACCTCTTCCTACCTCCACTTCATTTTACCTGCTGCCGATAGGTGACTCCGAGAGAAGACCTGGCGACAGAACCCTACCGGACAGAAGAACTAAAGATCCTCCGGTTTAGGTTTAATTTCAAAGTAATCAACCTGATTTAGTGCTTAATTAAGGTTAGGGAAAGAGGGGCCCCTGTTATTAGGGACTACTCCTCCAACATAAAGACCAGCCGCTCTCTCTAATCTCAGCCGAGCTCTTGAAATACTGCACAACTTTCCTTCTCTACTATATATCTCCCCCCTTTCAATGGACCTTTTTTTTCCCCTTTATTCTTCATTCCTTCTTCCTTTTTTCTATTTTCTTTCTTATCCTTTCCCTTATAGTGGAAAAGAACTTGTTTTCTTCAAGTTAATCATATTTCCAAAGTTTTTCAATGAAAGGTCTTAAAGTAATTCGTCCTCAGCTACAACTGGTCATCACTGATTGTCTGTTAGCAGAATATAATTTTTCCTATGTGAGGGAAACACTTTTGCGTCCACGCTTCCCAAATAGTGTGTGTTGGGCAAAAACCTATTTATTAATCGAAAACAAACACAACACTTGAATTTTGCATTTTAATTCATAAATAAATATAAACACATATAAAAATAGCATTTTAAAGCCATACTCTATTTTTTCCAAGACAAATTAAACTCTTTCCAAGTAAAAAAAAACTACATAAAAATGTACTGAAATTTTGAAATGAAAACAGGTCTAAATAAAAATATAACAAAGACATAGATTAAAAGTGTCATAAATAGACGTGGATTATATAAGCTAATAAGAAAACATTAGCGTATTTACCAGATATTAGGAGAGTTAATAAAAGTTTGACATTTAGCTTAACTAAAAAAACTTAAAGAAGTGTGCTTATTGTTGTTGACGTCGTCGAGACTTAAAATGAAATTGAACTTTAATGTCCATTAAAAAAATATAAATAAATAATTAATAAAAAAGGTAATGTTAGAAGCAATAGAAAATTAGCTTTGCTCTCACGTTTAATATTTTTTGTTATTAAGTCCCAGAAATTCACCGAAGCAGTAAAATATCCCAAGACTGTTTTTCTTTTAGAAAGTCACCAGCGACCTCCTTTCGGTATCATGTTAATGAATCAAGACTTTTTCCTCAACTTGATTCATATAAATTTGACAGTTTATAAATTTTTTTTTTGTTTGACATTATGTTTGTGTGTAGTTATAAAGGTAAACTGAAAAAGACATATTATGTATTAATAAATATGTTATAATAAGATCGACACAGACAAAATACAGATATTCACATAATTTTCTTTTTTTTTTTTTGTAAGTGTGGTTGATTTTTGATTAAGATGAATAGTATTTTATGGAAGATTTTTTGTTGATTCCGTGTTGAAATATTGTTAAAATCTTCAGCTTTTATTTTCCCTTCCTAAAGTCATGTACAACTTCTTAAAATAATACGGTAGCTATATCTCTAATGAATAAAGTTATGAAAGTTTTAAATTTTATAATTTATGCGCCGCATTATAAGGAAAGTACAGTACAAACCGACCCTAAAAATACCATAAATAAACAAAAAAAAAATTTATTTTCAGGTCTTCATCAGGGCGGTTAGTAGGGGATCCTAGCTTAAAATTTACTTATTGTGATTACAATGGGAAAACGAGCGGTTTATAACGGAAGTACAGTTTAAACTCATCCTGCATTAAGGATTTCTTTATTTCTTAATTTGAAAACACTTACTTATTTCGAATAGAAGAGAGAGAAAAATCAACCACGTTATAACGGAAGTACAATATAAACACACCCTGTCGTGCATTAAGGAAATTTATATTCCTTAATTTAAAAACATTTATTTACAGTGATCGGAGGGAGAAAAACGAGCCGCGTTATAGTGAGGGTCCGGCATAGACCATAAATCTTAAGGTCATCAAAGCTTATCAGTCAGCTTTAATAAAACTTGAGACACATCATTATGCAATATGAAAGGATTAGGTTTAGTTTTTTTTTCTCATTTACTTAAATATATTAACGAAATTCTCATTAGCATTAAAAATTGGATACAAGTGGTTCAGTTCAAGTAACTACTAC
The DNA here is from genome assembly GCF_000696795.3 of Halyomorpha halys. NCBI lineage: Eukaryota > Metazoa > Arthropoda > Insecta > Hemiptera > Pentatomidae > Halyomorpha > Halyomorpha halys. Next base: position 14,895 of record NW_027104892.1, on the reverse strand, counting down.
TTTTAAATTAAAAGTCATTATACAGTCATATCAAAAGCTCATACTAACGACTGTACTAAACATGTGAATTCATTACGTCGTGCCAACTTCAATATCGTTTTAATATTGAGTTATGTACCAGAAATGTTTCAATTTATCAGATTAAATATTAAAAAAAAGGAGTGTTAATAATTCGATGGGACGTGCTGGCCCATATGTATTAGTATTAATAATTATTCAAATGTATTCTGACACCCCGCTTGGTGTGAGTGACTCACCCTCACTGGCGCACATGGCTGTTTTCTGAAGTGTATCGCTTCTTTGTAATTGTCTATATGCTTCATTACTTTATATAACTTATAATTATTATGCATTTATACTATTAAATATGTATTCTTTTGGTGCTAGAGTCATACAATGACCTAGATCACTCTTATCATGTTCCTTCGCCTTCTCCTGTGAGGGCAAACATCCTTTAAAATATAGAAATATCTTCGAATTTCCACCCTCTTTGAAATGTTTTTTCACTTCATTCAACCACCTCAAGCATGGTTACCTCTTACCTCGTCTTACATCAAGTCCCCGGGTTGGCGATTGGGGATTGACTCCTTTGGTATAAGTACCGCATGACACAGCCATCTCATCTGGCTCCCTCTCACAATTGAGACCACAACCGGTTCCTTATTCATCCAGCAGAACCCGTCATTGGTACAGATTTTATATTGTTCATGTTCATTCACCTGACCATAAATTTCACGCAAATCACATCTCTAGCAACTTCTTTTGTAACATTTTTGATATCACCAAGGTCTCAGAACCATAGATAAAGACAGGTCTTAAGACCTAAGACTCATACGTTCGTGCTTTCAGTTCTTGCACCTTTTCAATAATTTCAGTTATTAGTACATCAAACTACACAATACATTTTCATGTTTTTATACTTAGCCAAAACATGTAAGGTGTAAAAAGGTTTTTTGTTTTTTTTTTTAACACAATTTAATGATAAATCCTTTCCTGAGCAGGATGGAAACCTAAGGAATTAATATTTTTTTTTTTTAAAAAGTTAATATAATTAACTACACATCCCTAAAAAGGTACGATTCTTTAGATTAGACTCCTTCTGCTGGTCTTCAATATGTCTTCAAAAATTAACGATATATAAATTATGTAATTTTCATCGCATTTTGATGATGAGTTTGGATCAAAATTTTACTAAACATTTGCTGAAATTAATATTTGGCAATTATTTCCTAATCAAATGGTTTTTATTTCATTAAACTAAATTACAAGAGTTCTGACCAATTTAGGTTAATGTAAACTTCACAACAAACACAGGAAACTTCAGTTTTGGTTGAGAATGCGCACGAATTAAGGAACGGTTAAACCTAATTCTAAGCTAAGCTTCCACGGCGCCATAGTTGCTATGGGAGGCGAACGAACGGCTTAGCCGATTTTTGGTTTTGATATCTTAAATTATTCAACCATTTTCCATGAATGTTTTATACAAATCGTGACCAGGATCCTAAAAATGGTTATATCGAATGTGTTTAGTTTGTTCGTCCCTGCCTAAATAACAATATTTTGGAGCTAATGCCATAACCGATTCATAAGTATTATTGCTCGAATTACAAAGTAAAATTCCAAGGAAGTTTAGACCAATGAAAGCTTATAATATTGAAAAAATAGAGTACTAAATATGTAACTTTTTTTTTTTAAAGAACTGATTTCAAATTAGATCTCAAATTTTCAGAACCGTGAGTTCTCAAAAAAAAAAAATAATGTTCAAATGTTCACGTACGGACTAGTAATACTCAGCGAGTAACATCTAGGATTACTATAAGTTTACAGATAGCTTAATCTCAACAGTAAAACTGAAGTGATATTTTCCGGGGAGGGAGGTTTAATCAACACATTTAATTATTAGGTAAAATGTTACTTTAAAATATTCTTTATAAAATAATTATTACAGTTTTAACAATTGTGTATAGTGGATAAGCTTTCTTAAAAAAGTTACATTGTTTATACAGATGAACATGATATCACTTTAGTTTCGAATGAATTAAAGAAAAGAATGCGAGAGTTCTAGCAGGGATAAAGCATCAAATGTGTTTCTTTAAAGTATTCACTGTTTGCTATTTTGGTAACAAATAAGAAAATCAAGTTTCCTTGAAGTAAATTATGAAAAAAGATTTCTGATCACGATACATACAACAAAAAAGTTAAATTTCCGAGAGAATGTTTGTCAAAGGCGGAAGGAGATGTGAAATAGGCTTCAAGCCTTATAAGGAATATGGAGAACTGATCAGCTTAGTCGATAGCGGTTCGATTCTCAGAATGCAAATTGAGACTGAGATATTACTGACAACTAAGCCGTCTCTAAGCTCATATCACTAATTACCAAGTGACCGGAATTAATTCAAATAGCCTCTTCTCGTTACGGGATATCAAGTCAAAGATAAAAATGAGTTCAATTACTACATTAATTTGTATAATAACGACCAAATGCACACTAACAAATATTAACGGAAACGGCCATTAGAGAATCCTGAAAGATCGTCCAATGCAGAAGGTCACGAAACTAATTTGTTTTTAGCTACCGAGGTGGATTATCAGAAATGGATAAGGGAAGAAAATTAAGGGTTAAGGGGTTTGCGTGAGATATAATTTACAACGGAAGGGTATATATCTATATCATGAGAATTATGCAATACAAGATATACTATTTTTGACGTAATAAGAATACATTACTAGTAATTCAGTATTCTACGAAATAAGCACAGGGATAATTTTAAGGCTTAGTTGAACCATTTATCATAATATTGAATCTAGGAATTATGCCAGGAGACCTGTGATTAATTTGAGAATGTGACTTTCACAAAATGTTAAACAATTAGACAAAAAAAGAAAAAAAATTAAAATATTTACTTATAACTATTTTAGATTTTTTAACTTGACAATGGTTCCAAAATATGTTTGTTACTTTTACAACAGTGTCGCGTTTTGATTTTTTTAACCTGAAAAGGTTGTAGCTAAGTGTTATTTAGCCGACCAACAGTGCTGCGAATTTTATTTAGATCAAGAGAGTGCCATGGCGGAAAAAGTCTAGGAATCGAGAAATTTTTGAGCCTGGGGAATATCTTATATCAGGAGAGCCGTGAATAACTTGTGAATGCCACTTTCATAAAATATTACAAAAAAAAAAGAAAGAAAAAAAATTAAAATTGAAATAGCGAATAATAGTTTTCCAACATTTACTTTTAAGTGTTTTGATTAAAATTAAATTAATGTTTTTTTTAGTTCATGAAGGGAGCCGCGATATTTTTTAGACCGAGAAGTGGCGATAAAAGTCTAGGAACTGCTGAATTACGTTATAAAAGGACAAAATATAATAAATTAATGAGGTAACGTTTTAATTTCTCTTTTCCAAATTTATTTATTCAGCAAATTATAACAAATGCAATCGAACCAGGAGGCAACATCTCTAGGTCGGTGCCAAAATAACATACACTAATAATAATAACAGAATGAAATATTTATTTTAAACACTTTTAATTATTCTGGCTCTTTGGAGGAAGCGACTGCTAATAAGCTAAAAATATACAGTTTTGAAATTATTTCTAAATACACAACTAATGATTAAATTTATATGATAAATTACAATTAAAAAAACTGAAATATAAGTAATTAGAAAAGGACAACTAATGATAGGGTAATCATATATATATTAGATAATCATAATACATAATACAAGTAAAATATATAAATTGTAACAAAATACTCGTACGAATAATAAATGAATGAATGAAACACAACTTCTGAAGAGAATACAAATGATAATAATTAATAACAATGAACAATGAACAATAACCTTTCTTACTTCTATGATTTTCAATAGCTTTTGATTTTGATTAAATAAATGAACATCCTGCCAGTATTTTTCTCACACATAATTATTCATTATATTACGATTAGAATAAGCAATGTAAGTGTGCTTAATTATAAATATTATTTATTATTGGATCCTTATTTTTATCATATTCTTTATCATCTTGTTTTATTATATTAATTCACTAATTGTAAGTAATCTTGAAATAGAATTATAAAGTGCGAATCATAGGCGTTGATGACATCAGGGTTTTATGCCCTAAAGCCCCAACCACCAACAACAACTAATTGTAAATTTATTATTCGCTTCAAAGTTCTTTGTGTTTTTTTAAATTATTTTATATTTAGTTTTTTTAATAATTATTATTTTATATTTCATTTAAGTTGTTGTTAATTAAATTATTAGTTGTATTACTTGAGATCAATTCATATTGCGCTTATCTAGCTTAAAAACTGTATAGCCTCAACAACACCCTAATAGACAAAATTGTAATAATTTCATTTCACTTGTATCAATAATTTGTATGTGTTATTTTGAAATAGACAGATAGTGTTGGTCAAACCATATCGGATGTAATTTTTTAAATGAATAAAATAAAAAAAAATGGCGGTAGTAAATTCCTGTAAGCACGTAAGATGTATGGAGTTATCAAAAATAAGAATATACTATAACTCTAATACAATAAAATTTAACTTTTGAATCCATTATTAACCTAAACAGATTTATAAAAGTAAATTTTAATCAACAAAAATTAAGATTTTATATTTGAAATAATGTCATAATCCTAAAAAACTGAAATCACTGACTGCAATCTACGTTGGTTTGATTCTCTCATTCTTTGGTGATTATTCTTTTTTTAATTTGTGAAAAACAAAAAATACAATTGTGATCAATAGTATCATGAGAGACGCTAAAGCATAATTTAATGTCATTTTTTTTGTATATTAGTTAATCTAACGCTGCGAATGGAATTATTTTGCCATTTAGATAAACTGAATATTATCATAATACACATATTGATCTGACTGCGTTGTTCATATCAGAATGCTGCAGGCAATATCTGCCCCAGAGAGAGGCTGGGCCAAGTTAGCCCTGACATCTGGTACTACTCGACGGGCTTAACTTTGAAACTGTCCGCAGCTTCCTAGTATGAAATCCTTAAGTCTTCACAGCTGTAAGTCCTATAAGTATATTGCTCATGACGGGAAACATTGCAAGAAGAAATAACTTTGTCATATGCTATTATTACAAAATTTAAAAAAAAATATATATATATATAAAATGGTAGTTTAGTAGTTGATTAAAAATAATGTGAAATGACATTAGGAGACTTTAAAATGGAAATATTTGCAGTTAAACAATTTATTTTTTTGCCAATTCAAGATAACAACTCTTATTAGTTTCAGATTCAAGGAAATCAGGCAAAATTTAGAAACAAAATAAAAATGCATAACTTCCTTTTTGTAACTTGTCATCTCCTTTTTAAATAACAAATATTTTTCTTTAAGTTTATAACATATAAAACCAATAGAGAAAAAAAATTACTTCATTTTGTACATATCTATGTTTTATTTTTGTTTTTAATACCTTCTGACAACAGTACTTTTTATAATATTCCAATACTTTATAATAACATTTATAAATTCATGATACATAAAAGCATTTTATTTGGTTCCAATAAAAACGAATACGCTTTTCAAATTTAATGAAAGATGAATATCGTTAAATTGATCTCACTGAGTCCGTTGCCTGACATTGTTCTGTTAGGATATTTAATGCTGATATGTAGTTCTACTTCAAGCAGATAATATTTAACTTAATATGCCGTCTTTGTTTGTGAAACAACCGCTAAAATTTCAATTATGATACATAATTATTCAATAATATAATGTAAAATTCCATTTATTATTACATAATATAAAAATGAATGATTCCAAATCATCCTCTAGGGATCTAGTTTTTCAAAACATGGCGTCTACGGTGAAACATAAGAAACACAGATCTCCTTCCGCATCGACTGGTAGGCTGCTTTGCTATACCCTTTGATGACTTTAGGTTCCTACAGAACTTGTCGAGCTATGACAAACCGTAAGGTCATAAGAGATGATACACATTGATGAAAAAAAAGGAGAAAAACCTTCAAAATACCACCCGTTATCCTAACAAACGTGTAGTCACTATAGCCTTTACTATCAGGTTTAGCCCCCAACCCAATAATTTACCACTTAGTCATTTTATAGAGGTTACTCTCATAGGTTTTACCCTGAGCAGGGTACACCATGCCTCTAAATTAAATCTCCCTACAACAGAGTCAAACCCCGCCTGAAAAGCCTTCAAATCCCTTGAAAAGAAAATTAAAGATGGATGGTAATCTGTGTAGAATGAAAACACAACGAATAAACAATTCTTTATAACCATATCGGTCTTGTGGGCCTCGCATCATTATAATAACACTGTTAGTTTTTTATTAACAATTGATAATGTGAGGTATTGTACAAGAGACACCCAAACCTATTTACAATGCTATTATTATTGAATAATTGTAGTTAATAAGAATAAATTTCCAAAAAATAATAGTTATGTGAATAATGAAAGAAAGTGAAAATTACGGACAAAAGCAAATGATAAAAAGAAAGAGGGGGAAAAAATGAAATAATGATAATGGTAAGAATAAAAATAAATAAACGTAGAGCATTGTCTACGTTGTAAGACTGTGCACCTTTAACTGTTGGTAAAGAATAAACTGAAAATTTTTAAGACAATCGGGTACCATCAGCCATAACTGTCGTAAGGATGCCATAATTGTCGTACTGACTAGACTGAGTATAGATCACAAGAGACTAACCCATTCTTATATTATCACAAAATAATGCAAGAACATTATTTACATTATCCGAAATGTCATAATAAAATATGATAATAAGCCATATCTTTCAGGCATGATTATATTTCACATTACACTACAATAGTTTTGTATTAAACCCTGATATTGATATAAGAGTTAAAAATTTTCACCAATTAAATGTCAAAGACAAGAAGATACATAAAGTAAATAGGGTGTAATCTAAAAATTGATCGCCTAGAATAAAGATGTAATCTAATCTTGATATAAGAGTTATTGATAGTACCCTTTTGGACGATAATAAAACATCTGAAATAGTATTTCAAGTTTGATAGTAACATAATTTACTATTACAAGTCGTGAGTCAACCCTGTGGATTCTGGAGCCCGCTTGGGGTCCACAGAGCCACATAAATTGGGTGATTCCGACCAAATCACCTCATTGGACAACTGTTGGTTTAGTAACAAAACTTCCTTACAAAGTACTGAACCCCTGACCCTTGGTACTGGATCCTGACATGGGTTATAGCGGTACAGATTTTAATTTAATTACAAGTATGACGTAAAAATAGTATAAATAAAATAAATAAATACAAGCATAAATTGATCAGAAATAAATGGCATTTATAGTGAGCAAAATTTTACGCCATTAAAGAAGAAGAGACTTACCACTTTACTGATATTAAGGAATATATAAATGAAATCTCTGTGGTCAGATTTATAAAAACTTATATTTCTAATTAAAGATAATAGAGCTCTGATATGACCTTAACAACACTTAGTTTCCCCCTTCTATAGACCTTGTTAAATTTGTCTATAGGTGGCCATAAGGGACAAATGAGATTCTGGCTGGAATTACCCAAGCCAAAATGCATCAGCCCTCTGACCAAGGCCAAATGTTTATCTAAGTAAAAGATAAACTTATCAGAAGATTGGCTATCTGGACCCCGAGGATATCGGCCTAATAAATCGATAATTAATTGGTGTATGAGGAGAGGAAGCGGGGGGAGTCTATTGGCAATTTAATTCTCGGTGTTGCCTCCCCTCCTGCTATTAGATTCACAGGAGCTCCGTCTCCATTCGCCCTATAGCTCTCGCTAAATCCATTATGTCCGGTTCATCTTCCACGAGGCAAATCGTAAATAGCTATCGGGGAAAGGCTCATATTTCTACTATACGAGATTTAATTATTGATATTCCTTCGGGATCGGCAGGATTAAGTATATTTCTGAAGGATGGATATTGGTCAGTATCCTTATACCTAAAAGGTTCAGAACGTGATTATCGGATATCCATGGAAGGCATCATTACATTTGGCCATGAATAATAGCTTACGCTATTGAGTTATTCATCAATGTCTATTTAATTCTCAGACCCTCTTTCACCTATTGAGGAGTTTTCAATCAAAAGTAATTTTAACATCGTCTTATTAGTGAAAAACATTTAACCAACATTTTCTAGTTTTGAGTGATTTATTTTTTCGAGTCTAAAGTGTTAAAAATATTAAACTATAAAGAATTTATTAACATCATCAAAATCTGCCTATAAAAAGTAAAATTACTACTTCCATAACATTAAAAAAAACAGAAAGAAAAAAAATCAAATCTTTAAAAATTTTCGACTTACTGTATGTCATTTGTAAACCAACGATATCGACATCTAAAAAGTGAAGGCTTTTTTGACGAATTAAAATTTCTTATTTCTGTTTATTTCAAAATCAAAATTTTCTCCAGTCAAATTACATTTGTTTGTGGTGTTACCAGATTAATTTAAGATTTTTAATTTTAAAAAAAAACTTATATTCTTGAAATATATATATATATATATAGAGCATCAATGAAAAACCTAAACACAGCCTACTAGATTTGCATATTTTTTTTTAAATATCCAGGATATATTAAACCATATATCAATGTTAATAGTAATAAAAAGTAGATTAATAATAATAAAAACATAAAAGAATTTTATAATTAATTAAAGGAAAAAATACATTTCATAGAACTAGCTAAGATAGATATATGTATATATAGTTGACCGTAAAAATTGATATATAGGAAGATGGTCAGGGTTGCGGTCAAAAGTGAAACAAAAATAGTTTACAACTATTGTTTGAATTACAACTATTGTAACGTTGGAAAATAAAATAGTTGTAAACTATTTTTGTTTCACTTTTGACCGCAACCCTGACCATCTTCCTATATAGCTAAGATAGACTGGGAAGTTGGTGAGTCCAGAAATGTATTTCGATCCCATTCATAGTACACGGCTTTGTTATATGAATTATGGCTTGGAAAAAGTTAATTCAAGAAACCCTTAATAGGAATTTTAATATAAACAGAAAAATAAAAAAATTTCAATTATTTTAAGTATCTTTACTTTTGTTTGTTTAAAAAAAATTAACCGTCTGGCACCATCATTAGTAATAAACAATGGATAGATATAAAATATGAAATAATTTTATGATGATTGTTTTCCTATGGTTGTTATGATAATAGTCAGATTTTATTTTCACTTACTATGCACGATTTATATAGCAAGGGGAAGTATGATTCTCAATAATAAATAACACCTTTAAAATTTATAAGAAATTATTTAATGTTAGTGTGCGAACCAGTTTTTCGAATATTAGACTACTTAATAGTTATTTTAAATTCCGATGACCTATCCTTCGGGTTTGAAAATAGCTTATTTACTTAAAATACTTTTTTTTTACTAGTAATAAGCCAAAAATAAACCCGAAACGACTTCCTCAAAGAAGACCCCGACTAGAAGCCGCATCCTATTTGAGGACTCCTCCACCACACTCGAAGATAAGAGGTTAATTAATTGAGGAGTCACTTCCTCTTATCTCTGACCGTATACTAATTAAATCTGTGTCACCGGCTCTTCTATTCAGCCCGTACCGTTTCTTTGATCCCCCAGGAAAAAAAGAAACATGAAAACGCTTTGGTATTTTTTTTAATGGTAACTTGTTGATCATTCGGTGTCATGCACTGGCGCGTGGCCTAATTAGCTTGATTCATACAACTACTATTTTAACTCTAACCCTGTTGTAAGATCATTTAAGGAGCTTAGTATCATGAAATTAAAAATATTTTGAAGTTTTTAATCTAATGTACAAATATATACCCAGAAATAGTTAGTTTATAAGTAGGGATGAAAGTTTTATATTTTCACATACTTTTTTCGGCAATTTTGGAACACTTTTATGCTTCCCAGGAATACCATAAAAAAAAATTAAATCAATTTAACTTTTACAAATATATTTCACCGTTTTTTTTTGTTTTTTTTACTTTTTATATTACAAGTACAAATCGCACCTTTTCTTGAATAGTAGCGCACATCTCACAATCTTTTTTTATTTTGTATGCGAGATATCCCATAGATTGTAACATAGCCTAGAGGTAATTTTTAGCAACTCAAACAGCTTTAGGAAAGTCCGTAGAACGACCTCAATAAAGAAAGTATCCTCAGTCTATAGTACTTTCTTAAGAATCGGTTCAATTCTAAATCAAAATAAAAGAAAAGGTTTTTTTTGTAATATTTGTCATTTTTCAAACTTAAATATATTGACCCAGCAAAATATAAAATAAGCAATACATTAATCCTTATTTGTCATTTAATTTTATATATTTTAAATATTTTGCTGCTTTTACATTTTTTTTTTTAAATACTGCTCGAAAAACAATTAACAATTAAAGCGAGTAGGTTGCTTCATGTATACGACATGTAACAATCTCACAAGAGGAGATCATAACACATACAAAAGGTCATCCTTTCCGGCCGGACCCGCCCTACCAAGACCCCCACCCCCTGGGAGCGATGGTCCAATATCACTTCTGAAATATTTGCTTAAAACGGAAAGATGAGAACTAAGAAAGTTTAATCGAGCAATATTTAAAAAGCGCCTGAAATTGAAAAACGGTGTGAAATGACATAAAAATCCCGTCCCTATTTATCAGTATATAGAGATTTTTTTACTATGGGGTTGTAACTTCTGTCAAATTTATATCTTCTTTCTTTTTTTTTTTTTTTAATTTTAGTAATCTGTAATTTAATTTTATTATTATTAATTGTTAAAAAAACAACTTAAAATAATAAAAATATTTTATATATAATCTTTACACTTTCTTAGAAGGTTACACATATTGTTGTGATAAATTATAATAATGAATATTAACTGTAAAGTTTTAATTTTTAATTTAATATGAAGAATTGACAGAAGAATAGGGTAATTGTCTGAAATTAATGACCTTGGTTGAATAGCCTGCATACATTTTTTGAAAATTGATGTGGTTCTAAAATTGTATTTATGATTATCCTTGAGGATGGCCGAAACATCGGACTTATAAAGAAATATAAATTGTTTTGAGACTAAAATTAGATAAAATTTATCTTTATTAAAACAATAATAAAAATATTTAATATTGCTTGTACATATATAAAATGTATTCGTAGAAAGTTTTTATTCCGTTTAGTAAACGGCTTTCATGATTATGAAATTCAGACGTGGCCTAATTAGGTTGATTCATACGAAACAACCATTTTGACCTTAACTCACTGTAAGGCCATTTGAAGAGAAGCATTTGATTTTTAAATATTACAAAGTTATTTAATTAATACAAAAATGTGCCAAACTTTATCCTAAAATGACCAACAGTACATAACTAAGTTGAAAAATTCTCGATTGCAGAGTTCCTCATTTATGCCCCGATTATATTTTTTAGAATTTTTTTGTTTTAGTTTCAAAGTGATTTGTTAATGAATGTTTTTTTATTTATAATATTTAGAAGTTGACCTAAAATTATAAAACTACTTAATAACAATGGTAATGATATAAACATTATACCTGCATTTGGTAGACTTTTTTTAATTCCGTTTAATGGGCATCTATCATAGTTATAAAATTGATAAATTAGTAAATGTAGAAGAAAAAATATATAATTAAAGTTAAAAAAAAAAAAAGCGAATCATTGAAGAGTTCCCTCTAAAAAAGTTTGAGGAACTGCAAAATTTAACAAAACTATTTTTAGTAAAAAGCTTCTTCACCTTATCTGACTGTAACTAGCAATAAACAAATTCCCAATAAAATGTTTGAAGAAATATTGCTTATAATGTAAACAAAAAATACTTCAATTCACGGTTTTAAGAAAAATAGAATTTCGCATTATTTATTATGGCTGCACTTGAAGGCTCATCACAAGTAAGAATATGTGCTGAATTTTTTAAGGAGGTTGTTGTTGTCTGGGGCTTTAGGGCACAAAACCCTGAGGTCATCAACGCCCATGTTTCGTGCTTTATATTCTATTTCACTTTAAATATTTTCGAAAAAAAAATTAAATAATTACTTCTGTTGGTATTTTTTATTACGTATAACAGATTTTCTGGTTTAAATCTTATTCAAAAAGCCATTCCTTTTAAAGAAAACTAAGACCATTTCCACGTTCTTCTGGTCATCATTCAGAGCATCCGATACACTCGGTCGGTTTAAGGAGGTTCACAAGCGAAGGATTTTCGTACATGCCCTGCCAGAAATTAGTTTCCCACTGATGTGCAGACAAGGCATGTGTCGAGAAAATCTTATGTGGTCGAGAAAATCTTTGGCCCATTAAAAATAACCGCTCGTAAATAGCACTTAAATACTGGATTAAATTAATTTTACGTAATTCTGAATTGTATCGCTTGATTGTCACTGAATATCAAATATGAAGCTTCACGAAATTAAATTTCTTGATAGAATATTTTCCAAACGTAAATCATTTCCAATTCCTCACGTTCCCCTTAAATGCACTCCGTAAAGTTGTTGTATAGTTTCCTTACAAATACGCTTCCTTTATTTTCTACAATATCAACCCCACATCACAGAAGGTTTAGGAAAAAAAAGTACGTCCTAGCTCTTTAACTAAAATTTAGGTGCAACCTAAAGCACAGGCCTTTAACAAATTTGAGACTCAAAAAATGTAATAAAGACATAGTAAGAGGGGATACATTCATTAGGACCGATGCACTAAGCTTAGTATTAGCCACAGGAAACTCACTCCTTTTTTTTGTCAGTTATTGTAATAGCAATATATGAAAATTAACTATATTCTTCAGGAATTTCCATATTTCAAATCACATCTCAAAGTTTCTGGATTAGTCTCTGATATATCAAAACCCTCAGGTATGACAATAAAACATAAGAATTAGTAATTAAATTTTTAAAGTCACAAAGTTTATATAGATGTATATAGTCACAAAATATAGACTAGATGTAATTTGTCAATTAAGAAATTTTATATCCCACCTCATATTGTAGCGACGTTGTATATCTGTATACACAATATAGGTAATGTGTATGTAAGTTATTTTTGAAAAAAAAAATTAAAATGTACATTAAATATTATGTAATATATTTATAAGAAAATGAAAATAATTGATTCATTTATAGTTTATAGAGTCCAATGGTTCTATAAATATATAATATCTAATATTTTTATTTATAATATATCTTATAGTGACGTTCAGAGATCACAGGATCAGTTCGGTATTCCAGTTTAAGTACCTGGGAAGCCTGTTTACACATGACAAGAAATCAGAGATCAAAATTTAGGCCAGGATAGCAGTAAAAGTAGTTATTTAAATGACCACCGTAAGCCCAATAGCGATCTATAGGGGAGTAACATGACCCTTGACAAGAAAAGCGAAATAGATCCTCAACTCCTGGGGGAGAAAGGTATTAAGAGTAATATGGGGAGGAGTCTCAGAGAATGGTATTAGGGAAAGAAGGAATGTGGAGAGAACTGATTTGTTTGAAGCCAAGATCATGGTTTTAGTGAAAAGAGCAAGAAAAAGATGGTAAGGACGCGTTCAGAGGATGTCCAATGAAAGGATTCCCAAAAAGATGGTTTATGGCAAACCAGATGGAAAACGGAAAAGAGGACGTCCTCGGATCAGATTGCTGGACGAAGTGCGGGAGGATTTTAAACTGTGGTATGTAGTGCCACAATAATAATTAATAATAATATCTTTTTATTATTAACACAAACACACTTGATCCAAATTTATTTATCCAACGTTTCAGCCCTTATGCCATTCTCAAGGAGACAACCTTAAATACTGATGTCACAAATTCTTTAAAATGTCCCTTGCATACTAATTGCCCATGTCATATAAAACGTTTTATAATTTAAACTTAATATTATCTAAACCTTCGAATTCCTCTCGTATCCAATCCTTACAATCCGAAATCCTTCGTAAAATCCTCAATGCTCCTTATTTTGTTAATAATAAACTCTGATATAATATGATATAAAATAAAAAAATAATAATAAGTAAAAAGTGGAATAAATAACATGTGTTTGACATGCTCCAAGTGATTGCAACCGTTCTTGGAACGCCCTCCCTCACTCACTGAATAATAATTTACTAAGCGGAATAATTTTAGCAATAGAGAACAGCATTACACGGTCAGCCCGTACATGTACATCCCATTAATATGAAGCATTTCCAAGGGAGATCAACTGACGGAACAGCATGAGTATGATACCGATTTGGCATGATGTATTTGTTCAATGGGATAAGCTAATAAATAAGATGGGAATAAAAGCTGCTTCTATGATCGCCTCATTTTTCCTCCTTGGCTAATGCAAGAGGTTAGCTGGGATCTGGCCTTAGCTCCGGGCAGGTCCCATTCATCTTCACATTTCTCCGAATCTACCTCTCCATCTTCCTATCCACCTCTTTCTGGCTATGAACCTGCATTACGAAACAAGTGTTTCTTTATCGGATAAGTTCATACAGCTGGTACCTATCTAGTCTAAAAGTGTTGCCGATAGAATTAAATATTAAAAAAAAAGCCAATTAATTAAAACATTTAAACATTGAACTCCTTTGCATAGAATAATAGAATGTGAGACATAAGAGGAATAAGAGTTCCTAACAGCACCTTTCCCCACATTTGATGAGATGTGGGAAAGGAAATCTCAGCTTCTTTTTAAGCTCCTTTTCCCTTTTCAGTATTATCACTATTCGTCAGGCTGATCTGTTCTTGTATTTTTTTTTATAACCATTAAAAAATCTTGTTTCAATTTAAACAAATATTTTGTCTAGTCATCCTCAAAGTTTAGCGCACTTGCTCAGCCTCCATTGGCTCATTACCAGTAATGCGGCGAGAGGGATGCGCTGGGATCTCTTGAGCTCTGCTCTAC
>NW_027104891.1:129446-129620 GCF_000696795.3 Halyomorpha halys | reverse complement strand
TGTCAGCTGACAGGTCCATATCAGCTGATCGAGAACAGCTGACCTATTGTATATATATAGACGGACAGGCTCCGCAAATAGATCAGTTTTTGAGAGCACTTCAAGCGTTTCATTCCGCACTCCTTTCTCTTATTATTTTTAGTTTCTTACTTCAGAAAAAAATAACTTATATAT
>NW_027104891.1:122395-128931 GCF_000696795.3 Halyomorpha halys | reverse complement strand
AAATCCTATATACATATCATTGAAAAAACTCACAAGTTCCCTTAATAAACGCTAAATAAATAATTTAAACCTAATAATAGAACAAGTCTCTATTATATACTCTTATATTAGAGTTATCTATTATATAAGTAACTCTTATATACCCTCGATCAGCTGACATCGAAATAACAGCTGACTCATACCGTAACTTATATATATACATATACATATAAATCATGTATATACTCATACTCAAGCAAATTCTACGATAAACATAAACCATCTGTCTCCTATATGGTTTGGTAACCATCGTATCTTTCCAAATCGGAGTTGCATAACATAATCGAGGAGACAACTTTAGCAAGAAGCCTTCGGCTACTTCCTCTGGGACCTCCAATGTTTGGCATAAGGCGTGAAAAAAAGGATGCTACTTTAGGAGATTTGGCGCTGATATACTTCGTGTGAACACTAAAACAGAAAAGTGTATCAATCATGACTCCTAGGTATTTTAAGCAAGACTGTGAACCAATTTCGTGCCTAGCCTGTTACAGTGATGCTCAGTTTGCTTTCTGCTAGTTGCTAGAAGAATCTTGGTCTTGTGATCTGCAAGTTGTAGACCTATCGAAGACAGCCAACCTCGGACCATAGCCACAGCGTGGTTAGCAATGAGGGTATCTTTTTCCAAGTACTTTGCCGCTGCTACAACTGCAACGTCATCTGCGTATCCCACAACTCCCTCCAGCATTGTCAATTTGAAGGTATGTGTGTGTTATAATACTGATTCATTATTATCCAGCCATATTAATTCCCAATCCCCCCCAAGTTAAAATACTTCTAAAACACCTACTGACTGACTTATCCGAGATAGATCATATCTATTCACTGAAATTTCTTCATGTTTAGTTTTCCTTATAGTTTACTTCCCTCATCATTTTACATTTGAATCCTCCCTCTTCACTTACATCCCACTCTTAAATAGTATAACCATTTCAGGAGATTTTAATACCAATTTACTTTCAGATTCCACTGATGACTTCTCTGTTGTAGACCTTTTCTACACCGTTAAATTACTTATTGGACCCTATTAACTCAACCATCACACCAGAACCAAAACTCTGATGCACAGCTAGACCTCACTATATTAGATTTAGCTCCAAATTTATTATCTTCTTCTCAATAATTGGTCCTATACCTTTCCTTTCATCACATGATTTTATCCAAGTTTTGTATAATATTCCTTTTCTCATATTACCACTAAGGAAATTTCTTAGTGAAATCTTGATATGTCGACAACTCAAAATACTATTCCTTTTTTTGATCAATTATCGTATTCCTTAGAACCCATCTTCACTTCCTCTTTTGGATGAAGTGGTTGATTTTCGATTGTCAAATCTTTTTGCTTTTCTTAGTTACCAAACTTCTCTTGGAACTACTGCTTTTTGATGAACCCCCTGCTCCCTTGAATACTCTTAAAATAAGGGATTAGATGAAAAGAATAAATGAAGTCAGAAGATGTTTTAGTCACACCTAAATTTCTGAAGATTATTCCTCTTTTAAGTTATTGCAAAATCCAACCCAGGCTTTCATATGAAGTTTCATATTTCTCAATCCCAATCTTCTAATTCTAGGTTGGAAGAAACCCAGAAAAATCTTTATTACAAACCCCTGATCTATCAATTATTATTCTGTTTCTCCTAATAGATAGAACAACTATTTTACCAATCCTATTTATCGTACTCATGTAAAAATTTCCTTGCCATCTTTAATTCCCTTTGATTCCAAGAATTTTTATTTATTTCATGTTACTCCTGATGAACTACTCTCTTCTGTATTCAAATCTTGAACTAACGATAGTAGCTTAGATCTTAGTCCAATAAAATTTATTAAACTCTGACTCGCTATCAATATTGATATCCTTCTATATAAATATAATTTTTCCCTTGAAAATTCCATCTTTCCGTAAGCTTGGAAAAAGATTTTAATTAGTCCTCTGTATACAGTTTCTTTTTCATCAAAAGTTCCAGTCTTCAGATCTATTTCTCTTCTTCCGCATCTAATCAAGCATTTACAAATATTAATCTATCACCAACGTTCCTCGGTTGTTTCCTAGGTGAACACTCTATGGAGTACAGTTTCCATCCTGTGAGGGTTTAAGTCACATTTCCTTAAAACTTGCCAATTGTAGATGGTTTGTAGATTGACTCTGCTTCACATCCGATCCTCCGGACACATAATCTTCTGTCCAGTTTACCTAACCTTATTAAATAAGTATTTTCTGAGGCCTTCTAATATTAGTGCACTTCACCATTGGTAAAGGTTAAATTGGTGCCTGGACTAAAAACATGCTACGACAAGGGTGATGATAAGGCTATTTCCATTCTCCCCTCCTGCACTGTATTTAAATTTCATTCAAACAAAGTACAAATTTAGCTAATTATTAATTGGAAGAATAAATTTCTTAAACTTACTTAAAATTACTTTTGTGTTGCTTTGGTGATAATATTTTCTATTACCTTTTTAAGCTCTATATTAAAGTACAGTTGTTATTATATTTGAAAGAAACAAAAACAGCATATTTATTAGGACTCAAAAAAATCCTCACAAAACAAATTAAATAAGACAGCAATGGAACCAGATGATTTACATTTTTGCAGTGATTAAAATAATGAAATGACACGTCAAAATAATTTTAATTAACTTACACTACAACAAGAGCATTTCTGCAGTGTCTTCTGTTCTTCAAAACATTTAACACAAATACTGTCTTTCAAATCATTCCTTCCATAACTTTGAAGACATATTGAACACTGGATTGCTTCTATTTGCAAATGGAACTTCGCATGAAGTCTAGTTTCTGCCTCAGAGACAAGTGTCTGTCGACAGATGACACAAGGCAATGGCAAAGTAAGTTGATATGTTTTTGAAGAACAGTTATTGTGACTCATTATATGACTTATAAAGTTTTCCTCTGAGGTTAGTACTACTTTGCAATGAGAGCATGTTGAGCCGTATACGACCTACAGCAAATACAAAAATCATTTTTTTAATGAAAAAAAGTATTAATAGATACCTAATTTGAATAGATTAAAATAGACAAGGTAGAGATATAAAGCTTCAAAATAGTTATTTAATCATTGGATAATGTTGATAAGAATTGTTTGAATATATTATTTTTTTGCTCAATTTATTATGCTTAATTCTTCATTTATCTTCTGCTTTAATTAGCCTCAATAAGCTTAGTGATTGACTGAATGTGCATATTAGAAATATATGTTTAAAACTTTTAAACATATTGTTTAAATTTTTTTGTGTGATTAAATATATGGTTTTGAAAATTTCATATATTAAATGAAATTATGAGAATTCCTGAGTTACTTAAAAAAACTCATAATGATTTTATTATTCATGAAAAAAGGAATATTTCATAAAGGATATAACATAAACTTCAGGCTACTTCTCAGTAGAAATGACAAAACATAACAATGCTGAACTAAAATAATTCTGGCAATTACGGATTTACGCAGTAACATTATATGGAGATAGGTGTGTTCCCCAAATAATTTAAAACCCATAAGATTGGGAATTCGGAGATTCGAGAACCTACTTCAAACTTCATAAATTATTGTAAAACAGTCCTTAAAGATGTAATTAGCTTGTAAACACTATTTAGAGAGGTAAATTTCTAAAAATTTTCAGAGTGAGGTATAATAGCAGGGAATTCCCTTAGATCTCTACTCCAGGTTAGATGAGAAATGTGGTGATAATTATTAGAAAATTATATACTTTGTATCCCTCCCTTCTTCAATAACTTTTAACAACCTTTATGGATCTATTGTAATATAAAAAAAAAATATACTATTTACTCAAAAAGAGGATATTTTTGAGTAAATAGTATATTTTTTTGTATAAAGGGTTTTTAATATGTTATTATTTTATGTATTGTTTCAATATTGTTCATTTACTTTGTTAAACCAAAAAGAAAGCTAACCAATTTTGTTTCAACCAATAGAATGGAAAGATCGTTATTCAAAACAAAGAAGATGGGGGCACGTGTCTCTTGCCAAAAGGTCCTTGAATCGCGGCCATGTTGAGCAGATTCAAATATTTTAAAAACTTTATTTTAACTTCCCATCATAATTAAAATTACAATACATTTAAGAAAAAATAGAAGTTAAGAATAGGTATTAAAGAAAAATTATTCATAAAGGAAATCATAAGAAAAAACACAAAACAGTAGTGCTACAATCGATGTTGATAACTAAAACCTTTAGAATGGGAAGGAAGAAAACTTGTTTTTTTGGGGTTTTCGTTTTAGAAGGTCCTCATCATCTTTTTTCTAGCCAAGGGAGACATCTTGAAAAAAGAAGACATCAAAAGAAGAGTCACCCAAGAAGAATAAGGAACTCTTTGTTTTGGATCGTCAGTAAATGAGATGAGTGAAAACTTTTAGAGAACAAATGCTTTGTTAACAGTCAGTGTTTGTTTGCTAAAAGATTGTTCACAACAAGTGTTAGTTTGTTGAGAAAGAAGACAAAGAAAACAATCTGTCATCATAAAAGGTTGTATAAATTTGTTAGTTTCGCCTACCTAAAATTAAATACATTTGTAAAAGTAAAAGTAGATGTTAATTTAATTAAGTGTTATTGCTAAAGAAGCTCTGTTCTGATTACCAAGAAACCCGCCCTGAAATTAAGAGTCAATAATATAATTTATAATAAAATAAAAATTCTCATTTCTATTTAATATTTAATCTATTTATTTGACCTTGTCATCTTCAAAATATACCTTAGATGTGAGAGAAAGTAAAAAACTTTTAAATTTCCTTTTAATAATTCTAGAATATTACACTATAGATATGGATATGGATAGAGTTCATACTTATCATTCCTATCTACAGAGATCTAGAAATGTAACCTTGAAATAGTGGCCATTGATGAACTAATGATGCATTTTTTTAATTTAACTTCATACCACATAAAGAGTATCTTTTCTTAGAGTATCTCTCGATCAGTCAAGAGCTTAACTGAGTGCTTCTCACAATACATATTACTTAAACAGTCACCTGAAGACTTTCTGCTAACTTCATTCTCACCGTCACATTATTTTTATAAAATAACAGCTTCAGTACAGTTATTTGTTGTGGTAGTAGTTGTTTAGTAAAGGGAAAAACAAGGAGAAGAGAAAATGGTATACGTGATAGAGACAGCTGAGTTAGAGTAGTGGGGATAGCAGCCTAATCCTATCAGTCTCCACCCAAACAGGTGTGCCTTTATTATTGTTATTATTTTTCTCATTGTTTAAAACAATTGTGACACTTAGCTTAAATTTTCTTCTCAAAATGGTCAATTGCAAACTATGTGGAAAAACAGTAAGTCGTGAAGACAAAACTAAATTAGCTTGTCTCAACTGCCAAAACATATTTCATGCAAAATGCATGAAAATAGATTTCACAGACTTAGAAGGCATAAAAGAGAGCAGTAAAAAATGGAAGTGTACCGATTGCGAATCATCATCGCGTACATTGCCAGCCGCTGAGTCTAGTACTATGTTAGACCTACTGAGGGCGCTGACCGATGAAGTAAAAGAAATGAAGTGCAAACTTCAGGGAATAGAGGAACTGAAGGAGATAAAAGAAACACTTCAGAAGCAATCGGAACTTTCATTCGAAAACATGGACAGACTACAAAAAATCGAAACACTTCTAGAAGAACAAAAAACATACGTCGAAAAATTAGCAACCGAAAACAACATGCTAAAAACAAAAATATCAGAGCTCGAAAGTCGACTAAACCACACAGAGCAGGTACAACTTAAGAATACGATAGAAATAAGGGGAATCCCGGAGAAGCCAGGTGAAACCGTGACTGGCACAATTCTTAACACCTCTATTGGTTAGCCAGGGAGAAGAAAATGACTGCAAAAATAAAATATGTCTGGTTTAGCGGGGGTAAAGTTCGTTGCAGGCAGTCGGATGGATGGCCAGCAGTAACCATAGGAAATCAAGTGACCTGGACGTCTTTAGCTGAGCATTGTATATAAGTTACCCCGATTGTACAGATACTTTATGCTTCCTCGCCAGAAATGTTTTTATTGTAATTTTCTATGTTTCCTGTTTTTTTTTGTTTTTTTTGTTTAAATGTAGCTGTTTCTATTTCTTTATGGTTGTAATCATTTTTTCTCGCAAGAAATATTTTATTTTATTTCATTTTCAATGGTTTTTTTTTTGATAAATGACTTAAAATTTTATTGGATAATTAGCCAATCACTTTTAATTTATCTAAAACAGGGAGATATTTATTTTTTATTAAGCTATAAATTAATCTCAATTGAATATTCTTTTCGAAACTCTAGAAATTTATTTTTGACGTGACAACGTCTTATAAATCATTTTGCGGGATGCAATGCTAGAAAAAGTGTCCCGTAACGGAAGTAGATTGTTTTGTTTACATTTAATACAAAACATTATTGGATAACTATAGTAACCATTTAAACATTTATTGTTTTGTTTACATTTAATACAAAACATTATTGGATAACTATAGTAACCATTTAAACAT
>NW_027104891.1:87420-121810 GCF_000696795.3 Halyomorpha halys | reverse complement strand
GCCTACACGGGCACGGTTTTTTTTTATTTCAAAGTTTATTTTATGTTTACGCCTACACGGGCACGGTTTTTTTTTATTTCAAAGTTTATTTTATGTTTACTTTTTATTTTGCTTGTTTTTTTGCTATATATATATATATTTAATATTACATTTAACAAATGCTATATCCCATTCCCTATCCACGATCCTTTATCCCGAAATTCCACTTCTCAACTGTTCAGTTATGACTAATATCCTAAATTCCTGTCACATCAATGCACAATCCCTTATCGCACACTACGATGAATTTCAGAAATATTTTTTCGACAATTTTTATCACATTATAGCAGTATCTTCACTAGCAGATTTCACTACCAAATTACTCGTTCCTACGCCATGACAGACCTGATCGCACGGGAGGTGGAGTCGGTTTATATATCCATGAAAGTCTCAAGGCCAAAATCCTCCTACAGTCTCCTTCTCATGACTTTGCTGACATGGAATATTTGTTCATTGAAATTTTCCCATAAACTACATCTGTGACTCCCCTATCAAAATCCTGTCTTCTTCTCAACATCCTGTTCCATTTCTCTCATCACATGATCTGATCCAAATTATATACGACCTACCCGTGAAATCCTTCACCCCTAAATAGTATCATACCGCAATCTAGACCTTATCACTAATGAATCCCTTCAGCCTGACCTTAATTCCTTCCAATGGGACATCATATATTTCTATAACTCCATTGACCCTATGGTAACCACCCTGACCTCAAACTTAAAATCCATATGAGATATCCATGTTCCTCTGAAAACCAGAACCATACGCCGTCCCACGGCTTCTTGGCTGACCCCCGAAATAAAGGAAAAGGTGAAAAGAAGAGATGCAACGAGGCGCAAATACCGTCGAACCCGCTTACCTGCCGATTACATGTCTTCAAGATCCTCCGGAATGAAACCCAATTCGCAGTCCGACTTGTTAAAGCCTCCTACTTTCATAATACCCTTTCCAATGCTCCTGATTCCAAATTCAAATGGAAAATACTTCGTAACCTATCCCTACCAGAATCCGTAATATGTAAACTATTATATCATTCTTAATTATTTTTACATCGTTTTCTTTTCTCTTTTCTATTTATTATTTTTTTTTTTATTGTTCAACTGATAAAAGTGAGAAAGTAACCTATAATTTTTTTTTTTATTATGACTGTTTATATTTCTTTGTATTTCTTGTTTAAGTATTTCCGAGGCTCCTCAGCCCTTATCTATTGATTTATTTGTATTATTCTAAAGGGACTCGATCCAGAATAAATAAAGTATTATTATTATTATTATTAAAGAAGAAAATAATGTAGGAATCATAATGAGTGAACAGTTTGTCTTAAAAGTTGCTCAAACAGATTTTAATTGAAGGTGTATGTATATAATGTCTTCACTAAACATAAAGATCATGCTTATTCCATTTTAAGTACTCAAATTTTGATTGTTTCTTAATGATGAACATGCTTTCAGTCAATAAGCCCATTATGATTACAAATATTTCTTCAAATTATTATGTTCATTGTAATTACAACCTACTGAGTATTGGTTAATTAGGACTACAATTTTAAAGATGATTCACAATAGTACCTTACAGTGCGATAATTTATGCTCAGCCAAAGCTGCTGCAGAATGACATATTTCATCACAAATGTTGCACTTGTGCTTTCCAAAACTTAAAGAACTTTGACAATGTGATTTCATATGATTCTCAAGTTCAGATCTAGATTTACAATTTTCATTACAGTAAGCGCATTGAAGGCTGACCTATAACAAAAATCAGATTTAACTTAAATCTATTTAAGTATTCAAACCTTATAAAATTTAACTTTCAATTAAGTTTGTAGACTTTTCACAATAAAATAGTTACCAGGTAATATATTTATCAGCTATTTAGCTAATTTAGAAGAATCTTAATAAATTAATAAAAGCAAAAAAAAACCCACTTTTGACTGAATGTCCTTGGTTTGATGTACTAGTTTTTGATGAGCTGTTAGATCAGCTTCACTCTTGAAGTCACCAAACTTGCAAAACCCACAGACTTCCGTTGAGTTATTGTTATTGTTTTGCATAATATCATTCTTATTGCTAGCATCCCCAATGTTCATATCATTGTTCAGTGAATTTTTTGCTAAATTTAAGGAATGATTATTCAATGACGTTTGATAGGGCACTGAACTTTTTCTCTCTAAATCTGATCCTCGCTTAGTATAAACCTATAATAATAATATTATATAGAACTGTTAGTAGGAAATCTTCTTAATATCAATAATTACATTTTTTTCTGTTCCTTAATTGTATATATTTCCTTAATTGTAAATAAAATATATATTCACACACACACACACACCCGTGTGGAGTAGCTAGTCTCCTATCGGACGCCTCCCCAGGTGGTAGATAGGGGGATTCTCACCAGATATGGCGGGAACCGGAGATATAAAATACCCGAGGTGGACCAAAGCTAGAACCAAATCCAGGTGCGACGGTTCCTAGAATAGGTGGCGTACTGGTCAGCGTCTGTTCCTTTTTTGGAAAAAGGAAAAATTTTGTTATGGAAAATAACGTCAAGGGCACGGAACTCCAGTACCGGCGTCGGTAGGGAATGCAAAAGCGGGTTCCTCGACGTCGTTATCATACGACCGCAGTGCTGCAATGGTGGGAGACTTGGCCATTGTAGCTTCTAATGTCACAAGACTAACCACAAACGAAGTGATGTAAAATCTTGGGAGCAAAATGAAGCAGCTCCAAGCATCTCCTTCATTCGCTCCAAGAATAATGTCCATGGTTTCGCGTACGAAATCCAACTATACTTTGAAAAGTTGGAAACAACTGCCCTCTCTGTCGATACTGCAGATGGTCACACCCAAACGAAAGAGGTCAGTCCACCGAGGAAGAATGCTGTAAAGTCAGAGGGGACACTAACCAGACCTTTTTTGGTGGGCGATAAAAAGAAGAAAACTGCACAACCCAATGCACAAATTGTGCAGCATAATGTAGATCGTCCAAAGAGACCTAATGCAGCTCAACGTGGAGAACCACAGCAGGAGCTACGGCAAAGATGGCAGGAAGTACGAAAAAGATCCAGCAAGAAACCTCGCCCCAACCTGCCGTGATTGTAAAATTTTCAGATAGCCAGTCCTACGCATATGTCCTGCAACAATGTACAAAGCAAGATAAGCAGTTATGCCTGTGAAATTCAGCTATACTTCGAAAAGTTGGAAACAGCTGCACTCTCTATCGAAACTGCAGATGGCCACACTCAAACTAAGGAGATAAATCCACCGAGAAAAAACGCAGTTAAAACCGAGGGGACAGTTACCACCTTCTTTGGAGGGTGAAAAAAAGAGAAAAATTAAGAAAACCGCCCAACCCAATGTATAAGTTGTGCACCAAAACATAGAACACCCTCAGGGATCGGCAGCTCAATGTGGAGAACCACAGCAGGAGCAATGGAAGGAAGTTCCAGCAAGAAACCTCGCTCCAAGCCTCCGAGGCCCGATGTCGTGATTGTAAAAATATCAGGAAGGCAATGGTGGAGATGGCCTCTATAATCACCAAGGTCCGGAAAATTAATAAAGGTGACCTGGTACTCTAATTGGACCGGAAGAAAGAGCAATCTCTTGCTGCACTAAAAAGCTCAATGGAGGGAGTGCTTGGTGAAGAGGCGGAAGTCCGAACTTGGACAGACGCTTTTCAAGTTGCGAGATTTAGATGCTCCCACCACAAAAGAGGAGGTTGCGGAGGCCTTAAAACCTCTCCTGGGTGAAGATTCCGTGCCCACCACAGCAGTGAAACCTATCCGTCAAGCATATGGAGGTACACAAACAGCGGTTATTTCACTTCCGATTCTCCAAGCTAGGAAGGTTATGGCTCGAGAAAAGGTTCGAGTAGGCCTTGTTGTTAGCCGTATACGCGAAAGACTTGGAGTTGCAAAGTGTTTCCGTTGCTGGGAATTGTGTTGGAAAGGATAGGACCTTCCTATGTCGAAACTGTGGTAAAGCTGGTCACAAAGCTACTCACTGTGACCAGAAGCCGCAATGCGCATTATGTGCGGGAAATGGAGAGGCTGACCACCCCAGCGGAAGTAGTAAGTGTCCAGCTTTCCGTTCAGCATTAAAAACAATGATGCAAATCCAACAACATCGCAGATAAGAATAATCCAGCTGAATTTCAACCGTTGTGAAGCTGCACCGGATCTCCTTTACAAAACTGTGTGGGAACAGCACATCGACGTCGCTATTCTCTGCGAAGAATACAAAAATTGGGATAGCTGCTCATGGGTATCCGATTTAAGTGGTAGAGCAGGTATTTGTGCTTGTGATTTCCTAGCTATCCAGGTAGTGAATACTGCATCTTTAGCTGCTACGCCTATCTCAGCATCACCATAGAAGACTTTGCAAATTTGTTGGGTCGCATTGTGTTAGAGGCTAGTTGCCATAAGCCAGCTATCATAGCGGGTGATTTCAACGCATGGGCAACTGAATGGGGAAGTAGGTTAACAAAGAAGATTTCCACCAACCCTCGTTAAACACACACACACACACACACACACACACACACACACACTGTATTTTTCAATTCAAGCCTAGATGATTAGGTGAAAACTGATCACACTTAATAACTATTCTCGCTCTTCTGAGATGTATGAGTATAAAAGCACACCATTAAAACATATTGTTATGCTCATGGTATGCTTCATTTGATAAACCATAATTAGCCCTAATAATAATAATACCTCATCATATTAAAACAAGTGAGGCTTGACTTAAGGGTGTCACAAATTATTGACTGACTTTAACTTAGACCTAATTAAACTCAACAAAATAGTTCTTATTTAGGTGATGGATAGAAACGAAAATTAGTTAACTTGTTTCTTTTTTAGTTGTCTTAACATTTATCTTTCTTGCTTTTCTTTTCATTAATTTTAATAGTTGTAGATCTATAATTTGCTACAAATCTTATCTTACTTTTTAAACTGTTATATATTTTATTTCAATGTTTTTATTTTTGTCGACTAAAACACGCTGACCTTCACACTGAGTGCTAAATGATATGAAACCTTTTTCCTACTTGTAATTACCAAGCTAAAAATTGTAATTAAGATTTACAATACAAATGTAAAATGAACATGCCCAAACGTATGATGTATTTAGTTTACCAGATATATTATATGGGAGTACAATAGATAAGAAAAACCCAAAGACCTAATGTGTTTTTTAATTTGTGTGGGATTTCTTATTGATTAGACGAGTTTTCACAAAAAGGTACTTATATGTTGAGGGAAAGAAGGGTTACCCATCCCTTAATAGTAATAATAGGACTACAATGTAAGGAATAGAGTTTTTTAAAATAAACAACATTAAACTATTAGTGTTAACAGTCTGAAAAGAAAATTGGTTCAGAATCCATAAAAAAAATTGGGAGATAGCCAAAATAGATCTGCTGCAGACAAATGATTATACTAATTGATGGAACCCTTATAACGGTACTTTTTAACTTTGCTGCCTCTAAGAAATTAGAATACTACTCGCGATGAGAATATCATGATTAATAATGAGAATTATTATGTACAATATAAGTAAAGATATTGAAGGTCGAGGGACATCTTAGAAGAGCCAAAATAATCATTTCTGACTTAAGTAACATCAGTTATCATCTAAGCTTGTGAAAGTTAGTTTTTGCCTAAAATATGGTGATAAATAAATATTGAATATTGTGAAAAATTCGACCTCTTAAATGATAACTGAGATTAACAAGTAAGAACAGATTCTAAGCTTTGTGAGTTTTCTGCACGGTCAAATTTATTTTTGTACAAATAGATCAGTTCCATTAATTTTTCCATAATTAGCCAAAGTAAGTACAACAATCTAACACGAAGAAGAGTTTATCTTATTCTGCAGTATTTTATAATGACAAAAACTAACAAACTTCTGAACATATACAATTTATTTCTATTTTCTCTGTAGTCATTAACAACTTTAAGATATGGAAGGAATGGTCTATATCATTTTAGGAAAAAAATTAAAATAATTTGGAATCATAAAAGGAGCTTACATTTGGAATTCTTAGTGAGGAATCAAAACCACAATGAACAGTTCTCACGTGGAGGTCAAATTCAACTTCAGAATGTATTGGCGGAAATGTAGGGCATATACAGCAACTAAATTTTTTCATTTCACTGAAATGTTTCACTAAAAAATGCCTCTGAAACAAAAATATTGTATAATCTCTAGATTATTAATTTATATTAATTTTACCTATATTGTGAATATTTACCTGAATTTCATATTTTGTATCAAAAACTTCTTTGCAAGCATAGCAGAGGTATAAGTGATGGGAATGTACTTCTATTAAATGCCTCTCTAGTTCATTAGAATTGTAATATGATTTCTGACATATTTGACATATGTATTCGGTAACAGTGGTTAGAATATGAGAGGTAATGTGTTTTATTAATTCTTGCACTGAAGATGTTGAAAGTCTACAATAAGGACAAAAACCGAACCATTTCTGCTTCATCCCATGAACAGTGGACATTCCACTCCCTTCTAGATGGGATTTCAAATGATTTCTAAATGATTCAAAATCTGGTAAGGCTGCATTACATTGGTTACACAACAGTGTACCTGGATCATATTGGACATCTTGCTGGAAATTTAAAGGATTATAAAATTTATATATCTTGCTCATAAAAAACTTACAATCTTGTATATCTGAATTCTTAAAAATATGTATCATTACTTACTGTAAGAAGTTATTTTATTTAACCAAATAATAATAGTTCTATGTTTATCTATGTAGGGGAAATTCCCTTACCTTAGTCACTTTTTGTTAAAGTTCCATAAAAACTGATAAATTAGTTTTTGTCAATCTCCTTACTATTCTTAAAGCTTTTCAATAAAGCAATTAAAAAAAAAACAAAAAAAAAAACTGTATATAATTATTAGATTAATTTATACTTTTTAGAAATTAATTATTTAAACCTTTTATTTCGTATCCGTTCTTTTATTATGATGATTCATTTATTATGATGCCGCGTCTGTCACCAGCAACAAAAACCGGCTTTCTGTTCCTTGTTTCAACGATACATTTTTCCCTCCATCATCGGACTAATGGTTTCATAGTGCGTTTTTTTTTTTCATCACCTTGCACAAAATAAGATATGGTTTTATTGGCCCATTGTTATCTAACACTGCTACTGGTAAATTAACTATATACAATCAGCTGTTTAGTCGACTATTAAATATAAATAATTGTTTATGATTTTCAGTTTTATTTTTCTCTATATTTGGCTCTCATGCAGTGTATGATTATTATTGTAGTTTGTTAATAAAGTCCTTAAAAGCCCCTTCATAAAATTCCAAAAAGGAATTTCGAGGACACCATGGCACAGTATAAATCTTCGTTGAAGTGGATTTTTGCTGTTTATATCGTCATAGCTGGCAATAACTGCTTATCTTCCTTAGAGCGGGTCTTTCCCTGCCTCATCAAACCTTACAAAATAAAAGCAACTGAACATAAATTTTCGAATATTGAAATTAAATTTTGAAGAAATTACATATTAGATATTACATCAACTGAGTTTTCAATCAACCGGACTGGCCCTTTAGAAAGAAAAAAAAAATGTAAAAATAGCTGTTGTACTTTTGTTTTATTTAATGTGAAATTAATATTCAATTAATACATGAAAGTGTTATTCTATTTAAAGATTAATAGAATAACACTTTCATGTATTAATTGAAATTAATATTCAATTAATTTTAATAACTTTATTATATTTTTTTTAGTTCGTAATTCATTAATGTGATGTTCTGTAAACACGAAATATTTGCGAATAAATTAGTTATTAATTTGCTGTGGAAGTTTTAGATCTAAATATAAAAAATATTTTCAACATTACGATTTATAAAACCTAAGAGGGGAATTTAGCTAACCAATTCCATTCAAATCATATTACTAATGAATATATGATCTTGCAGTTATTTTATTCCTCTTGGTAAAAAAATTTATATCCATACAATGTTTAAATTTTAGAGGGATTGTATCATCACAATTTCTGTTAACATCAAATACAAACGCTGATCGAGTTAGATGCATAACAGAAAGAAAAATAACAATAAACCTCACCTGTATTGACATGTTGGTTCATCTGTTATTTTCGTTCGCTTGTAATATGTTTATAGCAAGTATTGTGATAAAAGATTTTTATATCGGTCTTAAAAACTGTTGCATCTTAGGAATTCTACGGGTCAATCCAAGATGTCAGCTCTGAACTGAATAATATACTTAATTTTGGATTTTTACAAATAGTAAACATTATCCTTCCTAAGGAAAGCTAGCAACCAACTAAACTTGAAGAGGAGAGTTGTGTTAAAAGAAAAAATGAAAAATAAAAAAATCACTCACTAAGTTATATTACCGCACAAAACTCCATTGACTACTCGACACCGCACCCGCTTCTGCTAACCCTTCGGCAGCCATCTCCTCTAATGTATCGGATTCTAATCGCTCTCAAAACGCTATCGTATCGATCCGACCCAAATCAATGTTTTGCTCGGCACCGCATTGGCAAAACTTCGGGGTCGTTGGCACGATTTGCGAATGCTCATCGATAGTGGTTCCCAGCGGTCTTTTATAACGGCGGAATGCGCTCACAAGTTAAACTTGCCACTTGCACGCAACAGAAATCAATTGGTGGGTTATAATAACCAGATCATCCCTAACGTCACATTCGAAGCACCTTGCGTTATAGCACCCCGACAAGTTTCTGGGCCCGAACTTAACATCACGCCTGTCGTTATCGAGCGGCTCTGCGAGGATATGCCCACGAGTCCTATTCCAAAGGTAATAATGGGGAAATTTAGCGCCCTGGACCTGGCCGACCCACATTTTCACCAGTCGCGACCTATTGATTCCCTTTTAGGTGCCGACGTGTTCGCCGATATCCTGCGCGTGGGCAATTTAAAATCGGAACAGGGGTCACCTAGAGCGCTCGAAACCATTTTCAAATGGATCATAATGGGGCTGATTAACGGTAATTCATCCGATGAAGATCAAAATCGCAGCACGGTCCTTCATTGTACAACTTCGTATGTATATCGTCGATGTGACGATTTTTCGCATGAGATAAACGAATTTCGGGAAACGGAGCAAGTCACAAGCGTTAAAAAATCGTACCCTCTCGATATTCGACGGGAAAAACATTTCGTAAATTCCCACTCACGTGATGAAGTCAGTCCCTTCAACGTAAAATTTTCGTTTAACTGCAGTCCTCCGATAATGAACGATTCCAAGTACGGAGCCCTCAACCGCTTTGAAAATTTGAAAAGAACCGCATCCTACCAGAGGGATATTTCAAGGTCAATCGGGAATATCGGGATAAACGGTACATTTCGCACACCATCTCCGCTGGAAAATGGTATCTCTTTCATCAAACCATTCTAAAAGACAGCTCCACCAACCATTTTCGTTCAAAATTGTTTGCAATGAGTATTGGGTTCTTCCTAACACCATCCGCTCACGGATCCAATGTTGCAACGTGATAAATGGATGTCATTATCACTTTTTTTTTTTTTTTACATTTTCAATCGTTTTCGGACTACCGATACTCTGATGGAGTATAAGTCCTATAAGTTCTAACCTATCGTCATGAAGAGGGTGAAATCATTGGGGTCGCATTTATTTTCAATTTTACTTTATTTCTATTTCTTTTAACAACAAGTTGATTTTTTTATTTACTTCTAATTGGTGTTTTTATTTTTTTGTTACTCATAAGTTAATTTCCTTTTTTTTAATAACAATTCAGTTTTATTTTTTGTAATTAAAATTAAATTAGAATAAATCACGAACAGTTAAGGAAGTTTGTTGTGTTGCGGATATAATATAAATACATCGCTGCGGCTCGGCACATACAACAACATTGCGAGCTGCAATGGAATTAGTGCCTGTATACGGACTGATAAGGGAGTCTACAGTCCGCAGCCTAGAGTCTAGAGTCGGGAGTCAGGAGGTCAGGACTTTTTAACTCACCAGACGACTTGATTTTCGGGGTTCACCTTACTCGTGACCCTCACCCAACACTTGACGTATCGACTCGACAACCGCAACTTACTGCAGACGTTAATCTCGGATGAGAGTAGAAGTGAAAAATATCGATATGCGCATATCGACCCCCCGGCCATCTACTGTGAGTGATTTTTTTTCTCCCGTTCTTTCACCGAACTTCATAGTTTTTTTGTTTGTTTCTAATTTACTTTGGGAAAGACTATCTCCATTGAAGATGTTCTTCCTCATCCATCGAAAGCCCAAGGGAGCATCACGGAGGCGTGCGGCGGACAACAAGACAAAAGCCCACGCCCTCAGAATAAGGTTTGTTCTGTCTGTGGACTCTCTTTTAAGGGTGAAAGAGGCCTCGGAATCCATATCGCAAAGAAGCATCCCAGGGAGGCTAATAACAACACACTGAGCGGAATAATTAGTAATGTAATAGGTCCAAAAAATGGAGAGGAAGAAAAATCTAAGATAAAGGAAGACATTGCAAAATGGTCTGCTACTTTCAAAAGCCTACACGAGCAAAATACCATGAATACTGCGGATTTTGATGAGGCCGTAGGCAAGTTCCTAATATTCCTAAGGACGATCAATGCGGAACTGCCAGGCCCCCAGCACCCAGTCATCAAATTCTACAAAATGAGGAAGAAAAATAAATCTAATATGGCGGACAAAGGTGCCGGAAAAGTATCAAATCCGCAGAGGGCCAATAAAGCAGACCGGAGTTGTCGGCAAGAACAGTATCAATCAATACGAGGTTGCACAATACAATTATTATAATAAAAGAAAAAAAGTAGTGCCAAATATCATGATGGCCGACGTTCCTAAGCAATTTCCCCTAAAGGTGGCTGAAATTGAAAGGTATTATAAGACCCTTTTTGAAAGCGAAAATCTCCGTAAACGTGTGGAGTATGAAGAACAGGCCACGATGCCGAATTTGATCTCAGTAGAAACTGAATCAATACGGAGGGCCATAAAATCTACCTCTTTAGATACATCGCCGGGGCCGGATGGTGTTTTAATCCGCACGATAAAGTTCTTTAATATGGCCCATATAATTAAGAGAATTACGGAGATAATGCTGAAGGTGGCCTATGAACTAGAACCACTCAGGCGGGGGCGCACGATTTTGATTTATAAAGGCAAAGGAGATGCAAATAATATATCATCCTGGAGACCGATTACGATATATTCGATCGTGCGCCGAATTATTGAGAAGGTGCTTGATTGTGAACTGAGGAAACAGGTCACCTTCCACAGAAATCAAAGGGGTTTTATAAAGGGCCTTCCTGGAGCGCACGTCAACGCGAGAATTATCGATGCGATTTTGAAAGATGCAAGAAGTAAGAAAAGTAATGGCGCGGTGGTATTTCTCGACGTTGTTGGTGCCTTTGAAAATGTTGGCCATGATCATATTGTGAGCTCACTGAAGGCGAGGGGTGTGTCGCTGGATCTTAGAGATGTGATTTCGGCTCTTCTTACTACGAACAACATCAAAATAAACGTAGGTGCCCACTCAACAAGCCAAATCAGAGTAAAGCGTGGAGTTCCTCAAGGCGGCCCCTTGTCGTCTTCGCTATTCAACCTGGCCATAGACCATCTATACCGCGACCTGTGTGAGCAAAGCTTCGTAACTAAATATGGATATAAGCTCAATAGCGACCAAGGTTGTGTGGTCCTCACAGGGTTCGCGGATGACCAGGCGGTTTCAGCGTGCGACAGGGTTGCTGCGGAAAGAGTAATTGATAGCTTACAGAGGACGTTCAAAGAAATCGGTTTGGCATTGAATCCTCAAAAGAGTGTGGGCATCGTTATAAATAAGGGAGAGCTGGAGTCGACGAAGCTCTCCCTCAAGAACGGAGATAGCATCCTAACAATGAAAGAAGGAGATACCATAAAATATTTAGGATGCACATTCTCGGGAGAGCTACAGTTCAACGAGGATTCGGTGTCAAAGTTGAATATGAATTTGGATAGGCTTGTCACCTTGTGCTTGTTTAAGCCCGAGCAGAAGGTCAACATTGTCAACCAGTACGTGTTCCCGGGTCTCACATACCCTCTCCAGACTGCTCCCCTCACAAAGCTACGTCCTGAAATCCTGGATGGCATCGACACAATGATTTGCAGAAGTGTTAAAGCCATTATAGGGCTCCCTGCGAACACCTCCACGGCGATGTTGTATGCTCCGAGGAGGTACCGAGGTCTAGGCTTGATCCGCTGCCAATGGGAGGCTCCCATTCAACACTGGTCCATTGCTCAGCGGCTGTCAAATGTACCCGATGCTCTGTTCCAGTCCACTTTCGATTGTTCAGCTGAGATCGCTGAATGTGCCGAAAGATTGGGAGTTGATCAGGGGCATCGGAATGTAAAAGCTCTACGACAGTCGCTACGTGAAAATGCGTTCGAGGAATGGGCTAAGTGCAGGTGGCAGGGCATTGGAGTACGCCATTTCAAAGAGACCCCGTGAGCAAATAAGTTTATATACGATAAACAAATACTTACAGGCTCTGAATGGTCCAATCCCCTGAAATTGAATATAAATTATGCACCCCTACGTGGAGTCCCAGGTGTCAGCGGACAGGATAGAGAAGCTGGGTCCCTCTGTCGCAAATGCAACAGAGAGCCGGAAACACCAGCACATGTGCTGGAGAAATGCGCCAACAACTCCCTCCTCATAACATGCCGACATCATAGAGGGAAATACGAATTAATGAAGCTCCTAAAAGAAAGAGATTTTGCCTGATTTGACGAGGTCTACTGCATAGATACGGATGGATCCACAAAATATGCGGATATTGTTGCTTTTCCTAAGAAGGGGAAGTCGGCAATCATTCTGGATCCCACCGTGAGATATGAAAATAACGACCTTGACCAGGCAAATAAGGTAGCTAGGGAAAAGAAGGAAATCTATGATAAATGTAACCCTTTCCTCAAGTTCCGTGAGGGCTTCGGAGAACGAGACTTCAACGTGAGAGGCCTCTGGTTCGGAGCCCGTGGAACGATTCCCAGCACAACTAGGAGCTTCATGGAGGAGCTCGGGGTCGATGTCCAGGACGTGGCTAGGTTGACAGAAAATATAATACTTGACTCCCTGGGAATCATACACCACCACATGCATCGGAATTAATGAGTATGGGAGTTTATCCAGAAGTGGGATGGCATGTATGCATCGCATATCTTATTTGTTGTTTTAGTTATTATTTTTTATTATTTTAAATATTTTAATATTTGTTATGTAGGGGGATTTGTTGATAAAATGAAATAGGGGCTGTGAAATAGAAGGGAAAGAAAAAAAAAAGGAATAAATTGAAAAACTTTTAGTTAGTTTGTAGACTGATATTAATTGTAAAAGAAAAGTAAAAGAAAACTGTGGAAGAAAAAAAAATGTTATGTATCTATTATATATTATATTATATCATGTAAATATATGTAACGTATATTTGTCCAGTCACGGATTGATCAGTATGCTGTGTAATGTAGCAACCCGATGTATTTGGGCAGCATGAATAATATTACTTTCTTCTCTATTTCTTGCGTAAAGGAAATTGCTTTGTTTTTTTTATAGATATATATCAAAATATTTTCTCATTTTACTTCACCATTAACTCTTTTATTTTTTTTTGTAACAACACAACAGTTCATTTGTTCAATTGTTTATTGTATTTTAATTTAATTAAATTTGTATATCAGTTGAAAGGTTTTTTTTTTATTCTGTAATTTTTATTTTTATTTGCGATATTTATTTTCTTGCGTTTGTATTACAAACGGACGCATCTAATTCGGGACTAGGAGCAATTCTATCACAAGTCAGACTTGATGGAGAAAAACCTATTGCTTATGCAAGCCCAGGATTGACACCCGCCGAGAAGAAATACTCAACGATCGAATTCAAGTGTCTGGCAGTAATATAGGCTATTGAAAAATTCAGACCATATTTAGAAGGAATGGAGTTTACGGTTGTAACAGATCACATGGCTTTGAAGTGGGTTCATAGCTCAAAAGAACTAAATGGTCGACTCACACGATGGTCTGTGAAATTGCAGAAATATCGTTATCCCGTTCAACAGACCCGGAAAACTTCATAAAATAGCGGATGCTCTTTCTAGGTCTTTGGAAGATGCTGGGGAGATAGCAGACATCGCTATGAGAAATGACGGTCATAAGCCGGATGGATGGTACCGCGGTATGATCTCAAAAATTGTGAGGCAGCCAGAGTTCTATCCGGAGTGGACCATGGACAATGGACAATGGTATCCTCATGAAGAGAGTGGTCGACTGGAATGACATTGTCGGGGAAGACAGACCCTGGAAGATTGTGGTCCCCAAATCAAAGAGAAGAGACCTTCTCCATGACCAGACCATGGACTACCATGACAGCCCCATATCAGGTCACCTAGGTTCGTATAAAACATTACGGAGGCTGAAGGAAAAATATTATTGGCCAGGCATGAATTCGGATGTTAGACGCTACGTGGCAAGATGCCAAACTTGTTTGAAAACCAAACCAAACCAGCAGAAGCCAGCAGGCTTAAGGGGGCAACAGAAAGTTGCAGAATATCCGTGGCAAATAATGAGTGCAGATTTGATGGACCCCTCACATTTGTCGACTAACCAAAACAGGTTCATACTTTGTTTTACAGATTATTTTTCGAAATACTCTATCTTAGACCCTTTGAGACAAGCTACAAGCAGACTCGTAGAAAAGCACAAAGAAGGACAAGTATTCCTCATGTTCGGAATTCCTCAAATAATAATCTGAGATAACGGGGTCCAATTTAAAAACTTGATGGAGCAATATAAGGTCACTACATGGTTCACGGCTTATTACCACCCGCAAGCCAATCCAAAAGAAAGGGTAAACAGAGTGATAAAAAGTATGCTGACCTTCTACGTCAAGGATAACCATAGCACCTGGAACAAAGAGTTACAGAAAGTAGCTTTTGCTCTGAAGACGGCAGTACACGAATCTACAGGTTTTACACCGGCATATATAAACCATGGCAACTAGCAAGAAGTGGAAATGGCCATGGAGTGGATGATGGTAGGCCAAAAGAGCTAGGTTTCGACAGACAAAAGCTCTTATCCAAGATGCTAAAAATGTCAGAACTCTTTGAAGTAGTTAAAAAGAACATGAACGCCGCCTACGATAAAAGCACAAAAGTTTACAACCTTAGACGTAGACCCGTCGATTACCATGTGGGACAAATAGTATGGTGTAAAACTCACCATCAGTCAGACGACGCAGCATACTTCTCGAGTGAACTGGCACCCAAATATGAGAAATGGTGGATCAATAAGGAGATATCACCCATTATAATAGAGCTAGAGGATTTTGGTACTGGTGTAAGCGAGGGTAATTGGTATATCCAAGACTTAAAGTAAGATCTCCTTGGGGAGTCAACAACTGTGTAAACATTGTATTTTTCTTTTGCTTTTGGTTCACTAGTTTTCCATTCTTTTTTTTTTTTTTTTAGGAAAGGGGGGTGTTACGGTTGTCATGGTGAAATATAAACAATGGCGATAACTGCGTAGACAAGGGGTGTTACGGTTGTCATAGTGAAATAAAAACACTAGCGAAATATTTTTAGACAAGTGGGCTTGGTTTTGAGAAGGTGACTGTTAAGTTTTGGAACACATTACGATTGTTTAATATGAAGTGGTGATAGTTTATCAGGTCCTTTGACTTTGATAACTGTTTGAATCAAAATATCACCGTATGTTTTGTTTTTCAAAATTATGGTGTTCTACTGCAATGGACGATCATTAACACTAGAAGTGTGGATATAGTGGAGTGCGTGGCAACGTTTTTTCAGAACGTCCTGGATAGGAGAGTTGTGGCAGGGGTCAAGTTCGTACTTCTGGAGAAGGTGCGGCGGTTGCCGAAAAGGAGAAATCGGACAAACTTGTGTTTTGCCACGAGTACGCCCAAGGACTACGTGGGGTTTGAAGTAAACTTTATTTTATGTTCCTCGTTTGTGCAATCATGTAAATTTAGTTAATAAGGTTAAGCATTTATGTTAAGGTTAAGTCAACCTATAAGTTTTGTTTGTTTTATTAATTGATAAGAATTCTTTTTTTTTTTTATTTTCCTTTTTCATTCTGTGTACATATATATCTTTTTTTATTAAGCTTAAGTTGATATAGTTCTTCTGTTCTTTCTTATGCATATACACTGCTTTCAACCTGTTAATTTACTTATGTTTTTTTTTTTGTTTTTTTCACTTAATATTGCGATAATTCCACAGGTGGGTAGGTATCACCCCTAGGTTTGCTGTTATCTACATGTAAAGGTATTCGCCAGTGGTTATAGTTCGATAATTGTTCAGATAGGGGTATATTGTAGTTATATTGTGGGTATATTGGAGTCATCGTTTAGGGGTTTTTGTTATTTCCAAGGAAAAAATAACGTGGCACCTAAGGAGCGATTTATTCTTTATTATTAATTTTTGTTTTCCTTCTGCGATTAAATTTTTTTTTTTGCTTTAACTCATCTCTTTCTCCGCTGAGCGTGGGGACACAGAGAAGGAAATTTATTCAATCATGCTGCCCATATACATCGGGTTGCTACATTACACAGCATACTGATAAATCCGTGATCGGACATATATAAATTTATAAATATATAAACGATAAATATATAACTAACGATAAATCAAAATTAGCGATTATAATTGGGCTTTCGTAAAATCCTCAATGCTCCTTATTTTGTTACTAATAAAACCATCTATAAAGACCTAAATGTTCCTTATGTAACCGATCTAGCCCGAACCCGATATTATTCCTTCCATAATAAACTACCTAACCACCCAAACCCACTAGTTTCTTACCTTGCTTCCTCTTCTATTCCTGGCAATCCTCCGAGGTGCCTGAAAAGAAGATGGCCTCGTGACCTTATATTGTAAACTGTTTTTAGAGTTCTACTACTGGGTAGTTTCTCTACATCCTCTATCATATCATTATGTCATTATGATCAAATTTACTTGTTGTATTTTTTATACAGTTGTAAATATCAATAAATAAATAAAAAATAATAATTGGGCTAAGGGATTAGAAGGATGAATGAGTTTCTTATGGAATGCTGTAAATTTGTAATATCAAATTAATAATATCTGATAATAATAGGATATTAAGGTCATGGTGTTGGTTATATAGTAAGAAGCATTGACTATTGTTCGAAGGATTTTGTACAGATAGGATTGAATGCGTTTGATTTGCATCGTTTGTGGAGACCAGATCCAATTCCTTGAATACAAAGATTGGGTCAATGAAAATAGCGCTTATATTATTGATTAACAATACTATAGCGATATCTGTAAGGACAGAAAACGTTTGATTCAATATTATTAATGTATTAGGAGGTATCCAAATGTATGTTCACTATATATTGTATTGACAGACGTTCAAGGCTAAAGGAATTTTAATATTTTTTTAATTAGATGAACGAATATGATTTAACTTGTATGACTGAAGGGGTTCCTTAGTTTGTTTTCAGAGTAAAAGACATACAGAGATATTGTTGATTGTATTTTTATTTGTAGTTACTACCCGACCTTCCATTACTACGTGTGACAGAGCTAAATTAGATAAAAGTTATTAAAATATTTAATAATTATTAAAATATTACCAGATTATTTCCAATAGAACAATTAGTCGATTCAGTCATTCGAAGCCTTTTATTGTTGGAAGGAACTGTTGCTTCATTTTTTTTCACAATGCTAAGATCAGTTGGTTTGGTTTGATCAGCTAAATCCTCTGTTGGTGCTAAAATGTAATTTAAATTAAATAAAAAACAATGTAATATTAGGATGTAGCCAAAGAGAAGACAATTTTCAAACCATTATTTAACACTCCGTGAACACACTTAATATGGATTTTCAATAATTTATTTGACGAGAAGGACATACAACAGACTTCACAAGACACTTCTGAATTTTCTGAGTCATGTTCTCTAATTTTTAAATCTTTTGCGTGCTCTCTAAGTATATCATCTGAAACAAATTGATTAAAGTACTGATCAAGTTTAAAAATTAAAAAACACAAATAAATTCTTCCAATTTAAAATATTATCTTTTAGAATGAAAGTTTTATTACAGTACCCAGTGGATTTGAATATTTCTTTCACCTGGAATTCAGTCTTAACAACTTACAATAGGAACATAAAAGGGTCATCAGATACTTCTGTTTTAATTTAACGAACAATCTTTTTATTTTTACTTTCCTATATATGAAATATGTAGTAAGGGAAAGTATTGTGATCATAGAAAATTTCGAATAAGAGTTTTTAACTGAAATACATTTC
Organism: Halyomorpha halys; assembly: GCF_000696795.3. NCBI lineage: Eukaryota > Metazoa > Arthropoda > Insecta > Hemiptera > Pentatomidae > Halyomorpha > Halyomorpha halys. The sequence goes on along the minus strand of NW_027104891.1, from coordinate 103,441 downwards.
TAAGGTTGTTAGAGACCAAATAACCAAGTAACGCATTTTGGTATGTGGTAAATCGCCGATCTAGCTAGACAATAACAGGTTTTTTCTCTGCCTCTATTTAACACACCACCTATTCGTAACATAGCCTCTGAGTTACGAGCTAATTGTATTATGGACATTATCTGAAGAAAACTTTGATAGCTCTGTTTTTAAAGTTTATAGCATTGCCAATAAAGAGATGAAAGTTTGCCAGTCAGATCGTGCTACCGTCGAAAATGGCGGAAGTTCCGAAGATACAAAAAATTAATTTTTGAGTTGTTACGTAAAAAAAAAAAGTGTGTTATTTCGTTTCAGAAAATGGTTCAGTTTTTACTTGGACTTTACAAGGTGTACCATGTCGTTAAAAAATAAATATTGAAGTATTTGCGATCCTTGCCCTTTCAACTTTATTTAATTCTAGAAAAACCTAAAATTATTTTTCATTTGGAGCTCCGTAGAACTTAAAACCTTTATAGATCATTTTCTAAAATATAAGCCCTAATAGACATCTCTACACATTATCTACAAACAGTTTCTGAGATGCAATATTTCATTAACTAAAGGTTTTTTCAAATTATCGAGAAATCAACATTTTGTGAATTTCTTTTGACAAATATTATAAAAACTACTACTTCTACGAAGACAAACTACTTTATAGTGCATCAGTACGTATAATGGTTCCTGAGATATAATTTTTCATAAGCCAAATGTTTTGTCCGGACAACTAGAAATTAACATCTTGTGAATTTATTTTGTCAACTGGTCCATACTATAACTTATTAGAGCCACTATGACGCAACCTAGCTACTGTGACGTGAGCTGCTGCAGCCTTCAGGCAACCGTCGTATATTGGATATATGTACACTATTTCAGGTTGCATGATCTGACTGGCTGACTTTCATTTATTTATTGACACTGCAATAAAGATTTTTAAAAAGTGCTATCAAAGTTTTCTTTATGATGATATATTATAATGTCCATTTTTTTGTTGAAGACGTTTCATCTCCTGAAGTTATAAAAACCCCTGAACCTGCTCAATTTAATACTAGAGTTTGGAAAATAATATCGATATGATTCGTTTACTATAATTTTATTTTCCTTGAGAAGATTATAGAAAAATGCTTTTTAATCAAATTAATTAAACAAGTATAATATTTTGTAATTTTTAACTACACTTACCTGGTTGATTTTTTTTACACCATTTTGTCGTAGTTAAAGTTAATTTAGTAGTTAAAATATTTTATTAAAAAGCGACTTTTTTAAAAATAAATAAATAAAGGGGTGGTAGAAAATATTTACCATGCTTCTGTTGGATGTGTAATTGCAATGCTTCAACTGAATCAAAAGTTTCATTGCAGGACATGCAGCTGTATTCAGAGTTTGAATTAGAACCAACTGTGACAATTTTTTTTAAATATTCCGTGTTACGAGAATGTTTTTTTGCCATATGAATCTGAAACAAACATAGATTCATATGTAAATGGTACATTATTTGTCTTATCTGAAAGTCCAATATTAAAAAAAAATGAAAAATACATTTCAGCTCTCAAATGAAAGCTTAAGATACTTAGGCCTAGTTATAAGATATCTTCTTTTAGTTAGTAGCGTTGCCTGGATTTCATAACAGAACAGTGGGGAGGGCGGAGGGTTTCTCCAAAGATCTATCTATAAAACTCATCCAAGGGTTTTTCTATGAAACCCATCTAAGGATCTATCTATGAAACTCATCCGAGGATCTATCTTTGACACCCATCCAAGGATCAATCTATGAAACCCATCCAAAGATCTTTCAATGAAACCCATCCAACGATCTATCTTTGGATACTCTCAACCGGGGTAGTTCAATCCTCTGGAAAACCATTAAGAAAATGTCAACATTTTTGCATAATTGTACTTTTCCGGCATATAAAGCCTTCTTAAAATCTCCTATATTTTTTATTTATATTGACAATATTCAACTATTTAGTGCTTATATTTAATTTAGAATTTAATTATATTTAGATTTAATATCTGCGCTAACCAATTTTTATGCAACAACGTGGTTGTAAATAAATATAAAGATAAAATAGTTATCGGGAAATGCCACCGGGAAATTTGCTCGAGAACGGGCAGGCCTACGATAAAAAGTAACAGAGGGTAACATTTTGGGGTCTCTTAGTTGAATGGCTACAGGTGCATTTGGGGGGCGATGATTAACTACAAGTTGTCACGGTCAACAATATTACAGCTGACGAAAATAGAGCAGAGGATTACTAAATTGGTTGTAGCACACCCGGTTCATCCTTAGTAAACCGTAATCCTTAATAATCAAAATAGCATTTTATACCTACTCCCAGGTATAACACAGCCGCCTCTAACCTGATGAACAAACGCTGACCAGTACCCCACCTATTTTAGGAACCGTTGTGCCTGGATTTGATTCTAGTTATGGTCCACCCCGGGTATTTTATTTCCCCGGTTCCCGCCATATCTAGTGAGAATCCCCCTATCCGCCACCTGGGGAGGCGCCCGATGGGAGACTAGCTACTCCACACATGGGAGGCCTGCACTCCGAGAAGAATCTAGGCATAGGTATAGGGTATACCGAAACGGATTGCGTTACCAGAAGAAGAAATCCTGGGACGAATTTATCGTAGAGGAATCAGAAAAGAATCCCTCGGGTATTCCATACAGGGTGGCACTGGGAAAAGTTAAGCCGTTACAAGTGATGGCGGCTATTAGAGTGAGAGGTGCCCAGGCAACCACCTTGGAGGAGGCTACCAAGATGTATATAGACTATACATACCCTAGGAATGATCCGTCCCAGGATAGTGCAGATGATGGAATGGTTAGACGCACCACGTTATACCCACCAGGTACCGACCTATGTCCGCCATGGGATATGTGGGACCTTCGTCTTGCCGTGGACAGACAAAGGATAGGACGGGCTCCAAGACTAGATAGCATAGATGCTGCGATCCTCAAGAACAGTGCCCCTTATATTGAGGAAGAGCTATTGGATATAATCAATGAGTGCCAGGATAAGGGGTACTTTCCAAACAAGTGGGGGATCGCAGACTTGAGATTGCTCTACAAGGGAGGTGGTAAGGATAAGGTTACGCCTAAATCCTATCGACCAATATGCCTCCTCCCAGTAAGGTCCTGGAGGACATGATCGTCCACAGTCTTAGACCAATCCTAAGTGCTGCAAGTCATCCACGGTTGTTCAGCTCGACCCGTGGCAAGGTAACTACGGATGCGCTGCTGAGAGTGTGTAGGGACGTGGAGGAGAGGGCGGATAAATATGTCTTATTGATAATGTTTGACATCTCTTCCGATTTCTTCTTTTGGTGGCCCCGTGTACTCCAGCGGTTGCAAGAGCTCGACACCCCCAGTAATCTATACTCCCTCGTAGGTAGTTACCTCAATAACAGGAGTGTCAGGATCAGGGGTAACTACTACGAGGTCGAGAAAAAAATCGAAAGAGGATGTCCGCAGGGTTCGGTCCTAGGACCAGCTCTGTGGAAGCTAGTATTCGAAAAGTTGCTGGGGGAACTAGAAGACAAGGGGTTTATTGTCATGGCTTACGTAGACGACCTGGCAGTCATTGTGGCCAAGAACAGCAGATCCAGACTAAAGACAGAAGCGGAGAGGTGTGCCAGTCTCGTAGGATTGTGGTGCGTGAAGAGGAAGTTGAGTATGGCAGCAGCCAAGACTCAGGCCATATTGATAAGAGGCTTCATGGACAGGGCTCGTCCTATCACCCTGGATATCCAAGGATAAGAAGAAGATTCGATGCCACTTCTTACCTGGTGTATCTAAAGAACAGGGTGACCCTGTCACTCAATGGATTAGGATAGGGGGTGCATTTTGGGGCCTCAGATACCCTGCAACGATGACTATATATAAGGGAATTCTGAGGTACGCATCCCCTCTGTGGAGCCGAAACCTCACGCAGACACAGAAGACAAGACTGGCCACCATACAGAGACTGGTTCTGCTGAGGGACACGAAGACATACAGAACGGTGTCACATGAGGCGGTGCAGGTGCTCGCCAGAGCGATGCCCCTGGACCTCATCCTGATAAATATGAAGTTAAGAGGCAGGGACTAGAAGCGCTGCCGGAGGAGCTCCGAGAGGGGATCGGTGAGACTCCAAACTTATGGAAGAAAATACTGCGAGAGGACTCAATACAGAAGTGGAATGGACGGTGGGTTGCAAGCCAGAAGGGCGCTACTTTGAGAAAATTCTTCCCTACTCTCCTTTCTAGATTGAAGGGTAAATGGGTCCTCCCAGACTATTGGGTCTCACAGATCCTAACAGGACACGGGGGGTTTCGGGGAAAGCTGCAGAGCTTTGGAAAGAACATCGACCCCCGGTGCCCAACGTGCGGAGTTCCTGAAAGAGCAGAACACGTAATAATAGATTGCTCTGCGATGGAGGAACACCGACCTGGCTGTCGAGAAAGACCGGGATTTACGCTCTCACCGAGTCGGACTTTCCCTGTTTGATAGAAGAAGAGAATTATCCCTTCTTCAGGGAGTTCATTTACGGGTGGAAGGAGGTGGTGGGCCCCACTCATTTCACGATTGGAAGGACATGACCGCCCAACATTGGCGAGCCACCAGAAGATGAGGAAGCTGACCCAGACTGAGACCAGGAGGGCTGAACCAGCCTGGTATCTGCAGGAGGTACCCAGACGGATGCAGAGGACAAGGTGCAGCTCCATCAGTTAGGCGCTAAACCTAGCGCTGGGCTGCACCACAGTAAAAAAAAAAAGAAAAAATTAATAATTGAATAAGTAATAAAAGAATAAAAACAATTGGTGATCCTTGGGAGCAGTGCCATGCGCAAACCCCAGCGCACTACCCCACTGCTCCCGTACCCCGTATGCCAGGAATCGCAAGGAAGGGGCATAAAAAAAAAAAAAAAAAAAAAAATGTCTTTAGTGTAGTATAAATAAACAAGACTCGAAGAGCGTACTTCAAGTGGGTCAGAATACTACAATGCTGATATCGACTCAGATAATTGGCAGCATACATCTCATTATGTCTAGTTGCTTGGGAGATAGAGCACCAATCAAATTCCGGTAAATTTAACATTCTTCATTATTACCAGTTTCAGGCCAGTCTCCATGGTGGTGGAGCTTTTTTCGAATATAAAATCCTATATTTCTTTGCCAACTCTTCGACATAACTCTTCTGTAACATTTTCATCACTCCCTTTTCCAGATTGTAATCCATATTAATACCATGATACTTCTTAACTTCTCCCAAGTTCCTTCATCTTAAAACTCTTTATAAGTTCAGCTTTGGTCTTTTCAATGGCTTTCAAATTATTCCTACAAATCTATAAATCATCAACTAATAAGATACAGAATATTTCAGCGGCTGGATTACAGTAAAAACATAAGTCATATTCACTTCTCTGAAAATTCAAGTGCACAATAAACTTGTTGAACAAGTCATACCAGTTTCTTGGACATTCACGTAATCCATAGAGTGATCTTTTCAACAGATAAATTTTGTCATCGTTAGTTTCAAATCCAGGTGGCTGGGCAACATAAACTTCAGACTTAACTGGGCTATTTAAAAAAGCAGTAATCACATCCATTTGATGTACAAAATATTTTCGATTTACAGCAATACTCAACGGTGTTCTTAAACTCGATAATTTTGCAACTGGAGCATAAATCTCATCAACTAGGTCACTTTGTTCAAAGCCACGCATAACCAGTCTTGCTTTAAAGGTTTTCTCATCAGAACATCTTTATTAATTGGTCTATCAGCAGGAATTGAGGTTTTTGATTCATCTAAAGATCTCATTTCATTTTCCATAGCAACCTTCCATTCGTCAGAGACATTAGACTTCATTGCTTCTTCATAAGTTTTTGGATCAACAAAATTTACCATGGCGTAATTGAACCGTTTAGGTCTTTCATTCTTATCCTTTTCATCTTTATCAGGCTCTACTTCTTTTTCACTTTCACATGGATAATCTTCGGTTTCACTATCTTCACTGTTACATTCTTCTTCCATAGTAATACAATCTGTACAGATGTTCAATAATTTTCACATTTTGAGCAAGAACAATTTTGCCATCGTAGTTGATACACGATAGCCCAAATAAAAATAGCCAACTAAAATTCCTTTTACAGCTTTATCATCACAAGTGGTAAGATTCTCTTCAGGCACACGAAAAATCAGTTCACTTCCATATATTTTGAGATTCTTCCAAAGAAAATCTCATATGGTGCCAGTTTTTCAAAAAGTAGAACTGTTTCCTAATCGATTTGCAATAAAGCAGGCTACCATAACAATCTCTGGCCAATATTTTCTTTCAATTTTAGCTTCTTTTCTCAAACATCTTACTCGATCCATAATTGTATGAATATGTCTTTCAGCTACTCCATTTAGTTCATGATTGTACGCAATACATGGAAAAATGTGAAAACCTTGATCATAGGCCAAATCATAAAATTCTTGATTGATATACTCTTTTCCATTGTCCTATCTCAATACTCTTAAAGGGGACCATAATTTTTTAAAACATTAAAATACTTCACAAATTTTTCATACACTTTAGATTTCTTTTTTGATTGGATAAACTCTTGCAATCCTTGAGTTATCATCAATAAAACTCATAAAGTATTTTTCATCATTATGCCCATCAATATCTAAAAACTTTACAACAGTATGAACAATATTTGGCCAGTCTACGTGTTGTATCATACTTTAAATTTGTCAATTTACTTTCCATACAAATTTCACAGGTTAGGTACCTATCCCAAAAAGAATCAGGTAAATCTTCCAAACATTTTTCTTGAGACATAGTTTTCAGATCATTAAAATTTACATGACTCAGAACTCTCTGAAGGCGCTCTTTTGTAGACCTTTCAGTAGTCAACAAACTATTTGCTGAAATAAAATTGTTTCCATCTTGGATAGTACATCTCACAGGAAACAACTTATTTCCACATTCACATTCAATTAATAAATCACATTTCATGTTGAAGATTTGACAAAAATCCTTATCAGAAACAACTTTTTTGCCCAGCTTTGTGATAGCACTAACACTCAACAGGTTTCGACTAAATCCTGGGACATAATAAACATTTTTGAAATCAGCTATAAACTCTCTTCCCATTGAATTGAATTTGCATAGAATATTTCTTTTTTTAGTTCCTTGACAATATTGTCATCAGCTTCACTTTTTAAATCAATCAACTGATAAAAATACTAATCGGAATTTACAACATGATCAATACATCCACTATCAATTAGCCCAATAATTTCCTGATTTTTCTTACTATCAACTTTTGAAGCATTAATATTCACATGGAATGATTCTACATTCTCATTATCTCCAGATACTCCAGTTGCTCCAGCGAATCTTCCTTGCCCATTTGATTTGAAATTCTGGGTGAAATATCTACGACTTTTCCCAAAATTTCCACCATTATTCTACCTTGGCACTCTTTGTTGATTTTGATTTCGGTCACCATAGTCCTCCTTGGGTTTTGACTAACAATTCCTTCTGTTATCGCCTCGTTTTCCACAATTCGAGCACTCTTTGGCTTCTTTGAATCTCTCACCTCGGTCCAACGCAATTGCCATGCAGTACATCACTTTGTCAATTTGATCAACCCATTCGCGTTGACTGATATCTTCAGGTCTCGATGTATTTTCGATCACCGCCGCACATTTCTTGAATTTCGACAGTTTTAGGAACTTGAAACGCCAATTATCATACTTGATGTTGTTATCCAGAACTGGAATGATAACAGAATCAGCACGGCTTGATGCCATCTTGGTTGATTTGGACCCTTGTCAAATATCAGCAGCAGGATAGATGACGATGTTGAACTCTTGCCCACTTTCACAATAAACAAAACTTTAAACACAGACACTAATTAAACCAAGCTCTGCTACCATGTTAAAATTATAATGAAAACAAATACATTTATCACTGTTCAAAAACACTATATTTAAATCAACTGTACAAAGATATAACAACTTAGAACCAACTGCAACCTTCCCCCTTGTTATCATACAATCAGTGTTACCAAATAGCAAATATTGTACGTATTCCAACAACGAAAAATAATCAATAAAGAATGGATGAAAGTTAAAGTTAAAGTATTTTGTAATTTCGAAGAGAGAGGAAGGAGAGGGTTCCACAAAACGATTGTGGACTAAATTGTTTTAATCATTAATTAATTAATTAATCAAATAAGAAGTGGAGAAGCTATCTAAACACTCTTGAGGTACCCAAAATCCTTCCGATGTGTTTAAACATTAATGTAGGTCCAAATACTGTGTAAAAGAAATGATGTCTTTCATGTAAAATTAAATACACCTATATTAATAATTAATATTTGCCTATAAATATTGAAGTGGGAGACATATCACACTAAGTTTGGAAGATATATTATTGTTGGGACGCCCGCCTACTATATCCTCCTTGAATCAGTTACTTGCACCGATGTTGGAGAAGTTTAAAGAATATAAAATCGTCACACATCACCTCTTTGTTGATTTTAAAGCCATATATGACAGTGTCACTCGGTCGGAGTTTTGTCGGGTCTTCCTGGAGATTATCCCAATAAAACATTTAAACACAGCAACGGCTACTCTGTGTTGCTTTGAGCTTGCAAGGCAATTTAGAAATTTAATAGGTTTCTTTCTAACAGGACAAACATTATCCTTTACAAATTCTTGTGGTCCGTCCAGTTTTAAACTACTGGACATACATCAAAACAAGAACTCCTCCACATACTATAATAAACCTTGTTTGGATTTTTATTAAAGATTAGCAGGATTTTAAATTTTAAATTTAAAGGAGCCAACTATGATGAAATTTAAACATGTTCCAACAATAAATTAACCAATTTTGGATGATATAATACACATCAGAGTGTTAAGGATAAAGGTGATTGATGAAATTTATTTAAACCACTGATTAAATTAACTTTGGTACCCTTCTTCAATGGTTGCAATGCCTGATTCAAGTGGGTAAAAACAATTTGAAATATTCATTAAAAACTGGAATATATCTGGAATGATGTAAACTCTCATAGGCTAACACTACACCAGTTTAGAATAGATTGGAGAAACATAAATAAATATAAATCAATTAAATCTTATATGTGCTATCTTTGATGGTCGGTATTGATTAATAATATATTATGTGTATCAAAAGAAAGGTACGTGTATTGTAAGGCAGTGATTTATTAATCAAGACATGTGCCAGCTGTACTCTTGATAAAAACACCAAATCACAACGATTTTTAAATATATCATACCCACAACCAACATTAATATTGCTATACACTTATTGAAACCCAAGACATTTTGTCACTGTTATTTCTCCAGTTCCAGGGCCGACTATGACATCGCTAAGCAACATTTTGACGATATGACTAAACCTATGCCAAACTAACCATATCCTGCCCAAACACTCCGGCATTTATGTCTCTACAGTGTTGCCAGTAAAGAATTAATAGTAATATATATCGTATTGACAACAATATATAATAAGTCTAATTTGGTACTCATTTCAATCATAAGTATAACTTTAATAGTTGGTGAAAAATTGATTTCCATTCATTACACATGATAATTAGTTAATCTTTGATTGAGGTAATATCTAAACATACCATCTTTGAAGAAATTATTAAATACCATTAATTTACCGTCTACTTATGTAGTGAGAAAAATAAATCAATCATAATAAGAAAAGCATTTACATAAAGTTCTTCAGATTTTGTAAAAATGATATTACACCGAAGACACTTAAAGATGGAATTAGATGTTTTCTCTGTACTTGCAGACAGTGATGTTATTTCTTTTTTGTGGTTTTGCAGATGTGATGTCAAAGCAGCAGCCGTGTTGTAGCCGCGATTGCAATAGACACACTGGTATGGTTTCTGGTTATCGTGAGTCTTCATGTGGATCTTTAAATGATCACTGAAATAAAACAGATTCAAATTTACAATAGTTTCTAGCTTTAGTACATAACATAGTATTTATTAGAAATAAACATTGTAATATATAATAATAACTCAGATTACATGGCTAATGAACAATATTCTTGATTAATTATTGTGGCCGGATTTGACCCTGGTATTATTATTAATGAGTATCCTGCTTTTAAGGTGTCTGCACCTTAAAACATGATGGTGAATCGCGACTGGAAGCTTGTTTTTCTTCAGAGCCAGCTAAATTAGAGGCAATAGGTAGCTGTTAACTGGGACATCATCTAGAGGACAAGGTCTCGAGGCCATCTTCCTTTCAGACGCCTAGGAGGATTATTAGGTAATGAAGAAGAAGCCAGGTTAGAAACAAGTGGATTTGGGTGGTTGAAAAGTTTGTTATGGAAGAAACGGTATCTGGATCTGGTCTAATCGGCAACATATGGAACATTGATGTCCTGATGGATGACTTGATTTGTGACAAAGTAAGGAGCATTAAGGATTTTGGACTGTAAGGATTGGATTCTGGAGGAATATGATGGTTTAGTGGAGCCCCAAAGCTCAACTCCGTGTGTCCAGATAGGCCTTATAATAGTCATGTAGATCAGTCTTTTGAATTGGATTGGCAATTTAGACCGTTTGTTGAGTAAATGTTGCAATAGTCGGAATCTACGAGCAGTTTCTTGTCATTTTAGTCTTGTATGAGGATTCCATGTCTGTCGTTTGTCGAGATGTAGTCCTAAGTAACGGATCTCTTCGACAGGAATAAGTGGGGTATTATTAAAGGATACTGTAGGGCAAGAAGTCATGGGTTTACGTCGAAGGGTAAATTTGATTTGGTGGGATTTATTGGAATTTATTTTAATCCTCCAGTTTTGGCACCATTCTTCAAGGGTGGTGATGTGGGATTGGAGGGTTTGGGATACAATGTAAGGATCATTGTTCAATGACAATAGACATTTCATAAAAATAAAATTAAAATATTAGACCATATTATTGTTTAGAGTCAACCTATTTATTATATAAAGAAAAAAAAGGTACTCCACTTAGTTTTACACAACACTGTAAGAGTAAATATCACACTTAATCCGTGAAAATCACCATATCAACATCAAACTAACTCAAACTTATGCAAGGTTAGCAATGCTATATCCTATCCTAAACAGAAATTCCAAACTAAAACCAGAAACAACTGTTGTTATATTTAAAACAATTTTCAGGCCACTGCTAATTTACGGCTGTGAAGTCTGGGGAGCGGCATCCTTCACGAAAAGGAAAAAACTACAATCTTTTCAAAATAAAGTCCTAAGAATCGCCATTAATGCTCCTTGGTTCATAAGAAATAGCCAACTGCATCGCGAATTACAAGTGGAGTCAATAGAAGATTATATAAAAAAACGGTTCATGAAGTTCCACTCCCAGTTGCCGACAGTTAAAGGAGCAGTGACTACAACCTGGGAAACCCAACCTCAACCCGAAGACTGAAGTACTGCTGCAGGACATTCTTTTATAAATTTTTAATAAATATAAAATTAATTCATAGTCACACTACCTCTATTAACATATTATTATTATTCATTTTATTTATTCATTTTTTTTTCTATCTCTTTTCTTCTTTCTTCCCTTTTTCGCATTAACTTGTTTCTTTTTACTATTAGAAGACAATTGTTTGTTTTATTTAAGTGTACCAATATCATTATTTTTTGTTATTAATTTTACTTTCCTCTTTTACTAAGAAGCATTATTCTTATCTATTTATTTTATTATTATTTTTTTTCTTTTAATAAGAACATTGTATATAGTTTGGGGTTGTCATTTGTATGATTATACCCCCTCATAATCAACTGTTAAAAAAATATATATAATATAAGTTACATCAACCATGTAAGACCCACTAGGCCGATTTGGTATAAAAATAAAATAATAATAATAAAATAAATAATCCATAACCATTATCAAGGGAACTTTAGAGTAGAACATTCCGTTGTTCCATCAGTTTGTGCTGTTTATGCCTGATGCCTGCTTGCTAATGTTGTTGTGGAGTTTTTAGCTCACATCTCAATTGTTTACTTTGGATATTCTTATACTCTCTACTTTCTATTTTCTGATTTTAAAGCTGTTGTTGGTTCTCGATGGCCAACTGCTTCATCTTCACCTGGAGCTGAAGTTATCAGCAGGTAGACTCTAATTTTCCTCTCCTTTGAGCTAGCTCATTGCTCAGAAAGTCGGCCCAATTTTTAACTTCCACACTTGATCAACATCAGATTGCCTTGCCGGTCATCAGCTATTCTATTTCTGAGATCTGATTTTATAAATTTTAATTGGCAAAAAATACATTCGTCATATAAGCAACAATGGCAACAATGACAAACAAATAAAAAACTAGTGTACCAGTCTTAAATGGTTCTTCACCTTAACAGCATTGAGATTAAGAACAATTTTCTACATACTTTCAGGTTGTTCACTGTTAGCCAATGTTTTGCCGTTGCACAAGTAAAAAATTTGTTTAAGTAAGGAAACCTCTGGCTTATCGTATTTATATCCTGGAGGAAACATCCATAGTGCCTTTTCAACGTTTTCTTTGAAAACTTATTAGAAGAGATTAAATAGAAGACACAAAGGTCAATACAAACTTCTTCCGTAATTTATTTGCATAAGACGTATAAAAACAACTAATATGATCTAAAGTATGTTACAAACATAAGTACGCTTTTTATCTGCATTGCCTCCACTAACAAATATTCCTGCTTGGTCTTAGCCAACTAAGCACGTGAATTGGTGGAGAATCGTTCAACTGATAATCTTATAGTTATATAAATATACATATAATATTCTTTATGGTTTACTGAGCGACTAAAAAGAAATTGACGTAGAAGTTCTGTGTTAAGAAGCATCCATTTAGTAACATTGTGTCTATTGTAATATTATTGAACAACAATCACCTTCTGGAAAATGCTGCTTCACATTGAGTACATTTATATTTTTTGTCTCCCGTATGAAGTTTGATATGTCTGTCTCTGCTTCTTTTATGTTTAAATAACCTATTGCAAAAATCACAGCGAAAGAGCAGCAATCCACTATGCGACTAAAACAGAAAATTCATCTTTTTAAAATTTAATTATTTACATAAATCGGCAACTGTGATATATGGTATGCATTCTTTTTGTAAAATAACTATATTAAAACTATAATAAAATGGTTTATGCAGCTATTTAATATTCTAATAATAATATTTTTTTCGGGGATCAATCCTTTTTGAAAAAATCTTGAATTAACAAAAGTGAAACCTGAGGGAATTGAAATAAAAAATAAATAATTTCAAAAAATAAAATAAAAATGACATTTATTATTAAGCTGACTAAGTATCCATATCACATAACTTAATTGATTTTAAATTTCCTGTCCCTATCTAGGCAATTGCATATTTTAATAACATCTATATTCATAGATGCTTAAAATGGGGAAAAAGTTTTTTTTTTTTTTATTTATTTATTTAATGTGATTTACAACTGTACAAATAATAAATACAATAAGTAAATATGTTGTATGTTTCATATACACCTGAAAATCTTGGGAAGGAACCACCCATTGGTGGTACTTCAAAAGGGGAGGGGGGGAGAATTAGTGTTTATAATGATATGAATAAAATATTTTTCACTTCTTTTTTTTTTAACTTTATGATTTATTACTTTTTACGGTAATTACCAATATTGCTAACACACATATCATATATTTGACATATATAAACGGCATGGAAAAATAGACCTAAATCGACCATCAACAAGAAAGTTTATACATTTAAGAAACTTTGGTTATAATTTGCACTTGTTAGTAGGAACCGAGATCTGCAGAATCTGCCTTTTTTTTTCGTGTAGACAACTTCCCCTAGGATGTCTAAATGGGGCATATTCTCTTCATCATGGGTGCCTTGGAAAACTAACTTCTTTTAATAGTATTTATAAGCTATTTTGTGCATGATAATCTCTTTGACTAATATGTTTCATCACAATTTTCAAAGTTTTAAGTTGCTTTAGTTTTAAAGTAGCTTCTCAAATCTTAAATTTACCATCTTTTTAGGGTTTCAAAATATTAGAGGGAGTGACACCCCGTCCTTATGTTCCCAAGCTGAAGTTCCTCGTATTGGGGACAATAATTTATGCTTAAATGATATCGTTTAGCTAAGTATATTGATTTTTTCACCTAAAAATCTGGTACGTAGCGTGCATCACACAACTTTCACTTAACAACCTACTTTGAGTTAAAATTAATCGTTACTCATAACTGATATTTTAACAGTATTAACTCTGGCAATACTTTGCCATACTAATTGTACAAATGAGCCGTTCAGTAGATAGATTGGCTGACTCAAATTTAAACATTTTTTCAGGAAAGTACTTTTAAAAATATTTCTTGTTGTAAAATTTTAACATTTTCTTCTGTAAAACATTGCTAGAAAAATATAAAAATCATAAGACAAAATTAAAGAATTAGGTCCTTTAAAGAATTTATTTTTAAAAAATCCTTATTGAAGGATATCCTCTGTCACGCTATTTCAATGAAGATAAAGCCTATCTCATGTTAAAGACCACCTATTTTTACATTAATATACTCAGCTTTATCAAGTCGTTAGAGCCGTTTTTGAGAAAATTGAAAAAAAAATGTGAAAAATCGATTCTATGAACTGGTATTTCCGATGAGTTGATTGCAACGAAAATGCCGTCACATCCCATGCACTTCCATGCTCTGTCCTAAATATGTTATTTGAGTAAGACGTTTCGTTTTTGATCTAGGCTTTTTTTTATGACCTCCTTCCTGGTCATTTCTATTCTCTACCATTCCCTAATACGGGGGAAAGGTTATCTAGGTAGTTATCAAGGTACCATCCAATTTTAAACATCATGGGGATCAAGTCCTCTTCTTGTGGGCCCGCCACAGAAATAAATGTGGACCAGGGCAGATTCGAACCTATGCCTCAACTCTCCCAGTTAAAGACCCCCTTCACGCACAGACTAGGAGACCTCAAAACGTGTATTTGCGTTTAAAACTGGCATGTTTCACGATCGCAATACTTCTCCTTACTGTACATTTCATATATAGGTTAGTGGAAGTAAAAATTGCAAACAAAATTCAGAAGATTGACTTTATTGTCATGGGATTGGTCTCATTGAATCCAGAAAGAATACAAAAACTAAACCTTACTCGACTAATTTTGAGAAAATTATTTTGCAAAAATATCCTGTCCCCTATTTCAACATTCCTTTTGCAGGGTACTCTCCAGGTCTTGATTCTTACTACCGAAATCAAATTATAACCAATGTTTCTTGAGTGAACTAAATTTGTCGTTTGTCTAATTTTTTTTTTCATGAATATATGAAGATATATTTTTTTCATGAAAGTTTGTTCAGAAAAAATAACTATAAATGATATACAAAAATAAACACTACCTGCTCATGTTTCTTTAAATAGCTATAACGAGAGAAGGCCTTATCACAAAACTGGCAGGGATAAGGAGCTAACTCCGCCGAACCAAAATTGTATCCTATCTCCGACTCTGCAGGCTCAGATGTAGTTTCAGAAGCACTTGTTTCCCCTTCTTCTGAAAAATATTTATTAAGAAATGAACTGTGTACATGATTTTACCATAAATAATGAAATCAATCGATGGCGATATGCAATTAATAAATACATAAAAACAAGTAGATCAAGTTAATTTCGCTAAATAGAGAGAATGATTAAGGAAGGAGGAGGGAGAGTGGGTGAAATATGGGCAAGATACGGATTTAAAAGAAAAAATGAATATGCTATAATTATAAAACATTTTATTATTTGCTAATTAATAAAGATACAGTTCTACATACAACAAACTAAGATTGATTAAATTAGGATAATGAAACAAAATTACTACTACACGTGTTTTTAGAATGATCATTTAATGTTAAGCAGTTCACTTAGTACTTAAAATACTAATATAAAATAGGGTGGTGATGTGGGATTGGAGGGATTGGGATACAATGGAAGGATCATTATTCACTGACAATAGGCATGTGTCA
>NW_027104891.1:84108-85913 GCF_000696795.3 Halyomorpha halys | reverse complement strand
TAAAAAATTTTTTAACTAATATATTTTATATATTGAATGTATTTTATATATGAAAACGACTACTCCTACGAAGATAAACGTTATAAACTACTTTATAGCATATTAAACTAGCTTTAATGTGCTATAAAGTAGTTTTAAATTAGCCACAATTTTTTATTCCCTCTAACTATACTTGGCAGATTCATAAATTTCGACAAGTAGTTATGTCTAGTTTTCATTAAATTAATCAAAAATTAGGGTAAAATAACTGACTTCTCTTGGTCTCTTTTGATATAATATAAAGATCGGTGACGCATACATCCAATCGTGGAACTATCAGGATTAGCCAGGAGCCTTCTCGGATTTTCCATTTGTCTACCGATATTTGGCATAGTACGGGCCAGTGTGTTTGTAAAGCAATGTTTGGATAGTATATGATCAGTACGATAAATGTGTTTTAAATTTATTTAATGTGATTTACAACTGTACAAAAAATAAATACAATTAGTAAATATGCTGTATGTTTCATTTAAATTTGAAAATTTTGGGAAGAAACCACCCATTGGTGGCACTTCAAGCAAGAATTTAAATTAGGAGGTCCTGTGGCCATCTTCTTTTCAGACGCGGAGGATTATCAGGGATTATTAAGGATGAGAGATTAAGAATTAATGGGTTAGGATGGGTAAGGAGTTTGGAATGAAAAGACACATATCTGTTTTGGGCCAAATATACAACGAATGGGCTGTTAAGGTCTTTGTGGATGAGCTTATTTGTAATGTAATAAGGAGCATCAAGGATTTTACGTAGGATTTTGGATATTAAGGATTAGATGCGGGAGGAATTTGATGGTTTGGTAGAGCCTGAGAGCTCAATTCAATATGTCCAAATTGGTCTGAGTATCGTATTGCATACTATTTTTTTGTAGTGAATGGGAAGTTTAGAGCGTTTGTCAAGGAGGTGTTGTAGCAATCGGAATCTACGAGCAGTTTCTTGTCGTTTTAGTCTTGTATTTGGATTCCATGTAAGTCTCTACGATGCAATTTAAAAAGGTAATTACCAAGTAAATTAAAAAAAAAAAAATACGAAACTTCAACTTCCTTATTCGATTCTATTGGTGAAAATAATAGGAGTTCTCAGGAAGTAGCAGTTAAGAGAGAAATAATGAAGGTATTATTAATTGGGAAAGTGTGATAACAAGATAGAGAAGAAAATTAAGTGATACAAAGAGAAATCCAGTTTTAATTTAAATAGATGGCTAAAATAGAAATTGATCCAGTATAAAGAAATTCCATAACACAAGTGCATATACTTCTACTGCTATGTGTCACTAATTTTGTTTCTTACTCAACATATATCAAGTTGTGGAATTCCCTGAGTAATAAAATTGTAACTAACTACAATTAAGTAGACTGTTCTTTAGGGAGGTGCAACGTGGCCCCTTATACTAAGGGAAGAACAGTGCCTTAAGATTTTTTGAAAATAAAGCATTATATAAAATATCCAGACCGAAAAACAACGAGAAACTGGAAACTGCACTTGGTTGGCAAACTGCACTTGGTAAATAAAATTCAGGTTATAGCATTGCGGCAAATAAGATGTTACACACCAGTAGTGATAAAAGACCGGTACTGGCGCAGTAGGAGGATCGTTTTTGGACTTTGGACCCAAGCCTCGACCCTACCTTTACCACTCACGTGACCTTGGACTTTGGACCCTAGCATCGACCCTACCTTATCAACCTATGGCAGGAGATTTGAATTTAAATTTTTTACTTCAACCTAACCTTAACCACTCACGTGATCAGTCATGTGATCCATGAGGGGGGG
>NW_027104891.1:76727-84058 GCF_000696795.3 Halyomorpha halys | reverse complement strand
GATAAATGAGGAGAAGATGGTTGGGGGTGCGGTCAATGAAACACAAATAAGTATGACTAACATAACATGACTAACATGCATAACTAAAATAAGTTAGTCATACTTATTTGTGTTTCATTGACCGCACCCCCAACCATCTTCTCCTCATATAACCCCTTATATGTTGGTTAATATTAATTGTATACAATACAACGGACTTTGAACTTGTATAATCCCTAAAAAGTAAATAAATCGGGTGGTAAATAGGCTTAAACATATGAATTATTTCTCAGTCTTCGTTCCAGCGTGCTTTATTAAACACCACCTCAGGAAATGCGTAAGTCGATTTATTTAAATTTCTTGAAGTGATTTTCTTTCTTTTTTCTTCTGTATTAATTTTTTTTTCTTAGTTTAATATCATAATAGATTTTTTAACTATCGATTTTTTTTTTATTTTTCCTTATTTGATATTTTTAAGACATGCTTTAGGGATTATACTTATATTATAAGTTCAAAGTCCCTTGTTTACATTCATCGGAGGGATTAGAAGATAAAGCTCTAAATATCAATGTTTATGTTTTAGATCGACCAGTTCAAAGTATTTACATTGTATACAATTAATATTAACCAACATATAAGGGGTTATAGAACATTAAAGTTCAAATTCGAAAGGATTTAAAGATAAGACAGATTAAAAAGTCTTTCTTATAATTATTTATGTTTAAGGGTTCAACAATTTAAAGTCCGATCTTGTTTTCTTCGCGAGTTTCATGCAACAAAATGGTGGCGAACGAAAAGAAGGGAAACACGAGACCACGTAATAAAATGGCTACGAAAAAAATCGAAATTGGCGGTCGGGCAGTTTCAGGCTCCACCAAACCCGTAAGTCTCTCAAACAGTATAAAAGCAAAATGGCGGCCGTGCACACTATGGCACTTCTAAAACCAGGGGTCGAGGCTAGGGTCCTAAGTCCAAAAACGATCCTCCTACTGCCCCAGAACCGGTCTTTTATCTCTACTCACACCCATCACTAGATTATGGAACTTAGTAACGAACGAATCCCTAAAATGTAGATAAAGACAGAACTGACGGGTAAACGTCCGAGGGGTAGACCGAAACGCAGATGGGAGAATTGCGTTAAAACTGATTTAGACGATTTGGGTTTGGAAGAGCATGACTGGACAGATATAAGAAGATAACGACTGGTGGAGTCGGCATCGAACCTTGGGGTTCGCTAGGCCTTTATTATTATTATTACAATTGAAGTAGGTAGTTTGCTAAGGGGTAAGTAGATGGATCATTTGAAAAAAAATTTAATTTTATTTAATACTTTGGTTTGTTGAAATGAATAGATTTGATTTTTATTCCTATAGCTCCCTAATTGGAAGCTTTTCCCGGAGTTGACATAAAGATGATAGAGCGAATGTGAACTTGAACAATAGCTCAAATATTTAGTGATGGCCAACGTTACGACCGACATTTCTTCTCTTCATCAGGGCTGTTGCCATTGGTGTATGCTAATAATAAAAATAAACATTTGATTGAAAGGCTCCCTCTCCTTTGTTGCAATTAATTTGTTAAGATTTCAAGATTGTTCACTTATAAGTATAAATAAAAAAAAAACTTTTTGTATGGATATATTTAAAATTTGATAAAGGGAAATAAGTTCACCAACAAAAATTTGTACTATACATATTTTTACTATTAATTAAATCAGTTTACAGAATAAAATCATTTATACAACAGATATTATGTATTTCTAATTCCAACAAAATGTATTATGAGCACTTTCATAGGAATCAGATAACCCGTTATCGAAACTGTGTAAACATTTCCACTTTTAATTTTTACGGTGCCTATAGGTCGGGAAGTTAAAAATGTCTTTTACACATGTGCACTTATATGAGGAATCTTCCAGTAATTTTTTTTTTTAACACCAGTTTGGATTACTGGAGTGTTGGGAGTATCGAGATTACACTGTATTTTTTTTTCATGACCGCAACCCGGACCATTTCTGTCTTTCCCGGTATTTTACGATTTGAAAGAAAAACATTTTTTCAGCCCTCTCTAATTTCATTGGCGTTGGTTACTGAAACTATTTTTTCATTGCTGTAATCAATCCCTCCTTAACTGTTGTGAAGAGGCGCTAAGTGGGACCGCGGGACGCGGGACGGCGGGACGGCGCCTCAGCGCTCCAATCAGGAAACACACCCACACTTATTCTCTAACAGCTTCCGTTTACTTGGGCAGTACATCACATCCCTGTATTATGGCTAACTACGATCCGCCGATAAATGGACACAATATGATCACAAAACAATAAAAATCGATTAAAACCTGACCTGAAAAAAATAAGTTACAAATGTACATAAATATTTTTATATATTTAATTTTTTAACATATTTTATTAAAAATTTTACAATTTGTAATTATAAAAAATTAAAAAAAACAAAACAGAAGTCCATTTATAATTTTTATAAAGTGCTATTACAAATTTAAATAATCTCTTTGTATAGATTTATTTAAAACGTGATAAAAAAAAAAATGAGTTCACCAACAAAATTTGTATTATATATATTGCTATTATAAATTAAATTGGTTTTGCAAAATCAAATGGTTTATACAATATATATTATGTATTTCTAATCCCAACAAAATATAATATCCATTGTCCTTCCAAAATAAACTTAATTTCGTAATTCTCAAACCTTTAGAAAAAAGGGGGTGTGAATCAATTGTACATGTGATACATTGTACTTATATACACCCTGTATATGACTGTATTAAGCATGTACATAATAATAATAGTAATAAAGGCTTAGCGAACCCCCAAGGTTCGATGCCGATACCACCAATATTTCTCTACATACATCTGTCCAGTGACGCCTCTCTAAACCCAAATCTACCAAATCAGACTTAAGGGTACTATTTGATTTAAGTATCTTTCAAGTCAGATACTGTAAAACCGGTAAGGTAACCTGAAAAATGTCGTTTACTTAATCGTACGATTTTATTTCAGCTCAATAAATCCATTGGCTACCAACTATCTTGAGGAACTGCTGCACGTTGCCAAATTCGTGCATTCAGAAGCGAGTGGATGGATTCATTGGTACATCTTGGCCTGAATTTGTGGGTCACCAGTCGGCTGGCGGTTTTTGAGGCAAGTGTTAGTGATGAATCAATACGTTTGTGCTAAATATTGTTTTAGAACTGCCTAAGTTCCTCTCAGTGTTTTAATTAATTAAAAAATTTGTCCAACCTTCAGTCAAAAACTCTAATTTAGGAATGAATAATGGAAAATTTAATTAGTTGGGAGTGAGAGGAAGTAGCTGAGTAATAAGGCACTTGGTTCTGTGGCAGATGTGCCAGTTAGTAGGCACTTAAGCGGTCCAGGCCGGAATAAAACCCGTACCACTGCATTTTCGACTTCATTCCAACCTGATGTCTTTTCATACCCACTACAAGTAAAGTGGACATCCGCGTCTCAGATTTCTAGTACATTCCTCTTCCACAGAATTAGCCAATGTATCTTAAAACACTGTAATATATTATAAATTTTTGTTTACAAGGACTGTACATGTTTACATTTTCTCAATGTTACTTTGTGTTATCTAGAGGAATTTGTGGGTTATGCTCCATCATTTAAAAACTCTGCATCCAGTTTCAATTTTCTGGGAAAAAAAAATTATACATAAATTTGAAAACGAAATTAAAACCTATACTAGCGATATATAGGGTTGAGCGGGAAAAAACAAATAGTATAAGAGTCGAGAGGAAAAAAAATCAAGTTAGTACCCCAAGTTCAATTGATGATTCTGCCAACTATAAAATGGGCAATAAAAAAATCGGTGCTGTTACAAAACGTTAAAAAATATTAATTTTTCATTCGGACCTCCATATCTTTAAAACTACCTACTCCAGAAAACCTAATACAATGTTATTTAAAGTAGAGTACATTTGCTAAAATGTGAGTTCATGTTTAGCTGTTTACATTCAATAGTTCCTGAGACACAGTTTGTTAAAAAGTAACATTTCATAACGAAAAATCAGTAGTTCCTGAATTTATTTTTGGAAAATTATATCTCAGCAACTATCAGAGGTACAGATGTCTTACACCAGTCAAGCTAGCTGAATTTATTATTAAGTTGTCTATGATATTTATCTGCGTAGAAGTAGTATTTCTTATTATATTTACTGAAATAAATTTGTTTATAGTTATTCGGACAATATTTCATACGCACAATTTATATTCAAATGCAAATATCATAAAATGTACTATCTCTACGAAGATAAACGTTATGCTTTATAGCACATTAAATACTTTATAGTACATTATACTAGCATTAATTTGAAAGCTGGCAAACGTCTGTACATCTATTGGTTCCTGAGATAGTGTTTTATAAACCAAAAATTTTGTCCGCACAACTTGAAATCAACATTCTGTGAACTTATTTTGGCAAATATCATGAAAACTACTTCTCTAACGAGTATAAACGTCATGAGCTAATTTATAGCACAGTTAACTAACTTTAATTTGAGTGCTAATAGGCATCTGTAGGTTTAGTTTTTTTAATGAAATGTTGATTTTAAAAAAATTATAATTCGGAAATTATTGGACGTAAAAATCTCTATTAGGGCTCATATTTTAGCAAATATACTCTGCTTTCATTGGTGTTGTTTAGTGTTGTAGCTAGTTTTCAGAAAATAGAATGAAAAATTGTTTGTTTTCCTTAACGTTCTGCTGTATCCTTCATTTTTTATTCCTCTTACTATTATTGGCAGACTTATCGATTTTAACTAGTAACTATAAATGTTTCCACTAAAGTGGGGATTTTTTCGAAAGCAAGGTTTTCCCTAATTTTTCAAAGTGTTGCTACATGTTCAAATTTTGCAAAGATGTTCGTTTCTTGAAGACTAACGTAAGTTATTCAATTTTTTTTTTATTTTAAATTTTCTTAATTGGAAAAAAAAGTTACATTTCAATTTATGTCAATATGGAAATAATTCTTTAACACATCAACATTTTTAAAAAATGAAGGTAAATTTTTACCTAAGGTTCAACAAATCGTTTATATAGAACACCCAATTTCCATAAAATTAAGTAATAGGTACTTATTTGATTTTAGGTCTAACTTATTTTTATTATAAATAGATTGTAGTATAGGAAGCTAATTAATTTTTTTTTTTTTAATAACTTGGCAGCGTTTTTTCAAGTAATTAATCAGACATTTAAAAAAAAATTAGGCATTTTTGACAAATCATTTGTCTAGAACACCCAATTTTGATAAAAATCAGAACCTATTAGGTGATTTTGGGTCTAATTAATTTTAATATAAATAGATAACATTAGAGGAAGGTAATTTAAGTTTCTTTTTTAAATTTCTTGGCAGCATTTTTTCAAGTAATTAATCAAAAATTAAAAAAAATAATCTTACATCATTACTTGAACAAAGTGATACAAACTGTTTGATGAAATTTAATAAATGAGCTTACTAATGGAAATTATTGGCCGTTATCAAGATATAAAAGAAGTGGTATGGAACAGGCTGAGTAGTGTGTTCTGTTCCAAGCAGAAACTGCAGCGTCTAAGTTATTTTATCGTTGCTAATCAAAGATACAATGATCTACCAAGTGCAAATATTTTAATCATTTGTATGAATCCAAAGAAAATTGACTTTTTTTTCAACATCAGTTTTTAAAAAAGTGAAATAAGAAATTTAATTGATGCTTTTTCACAATGTCAATACGCTGCAATAAAAAAGTTGACATTATTACTGTTTAAGAAAACTATATATATATATTTTATTTTTTTCATTTCATGATTATTTTGGAGCAAAAAATCATAATTTATGGGTATTATTCATTGGGGAAAACATAATCTTCACATAAATCAAAAAATATTGAATTGTCAAATTATAAGTTTCATATTTAATCTTCATAATTGAACCTTTGGCTAAGGGTATACAATTTTATTATTTATCTATTCTATATTTTGGACGATGTTCTGGACAAACTTTCCATTATCCAGTCCATCTAAATATTATTGTATTAAAAGCAGTATATTATTACTTTCAGATTAATAATATCATTAATTTATTATTTGTTGATATTAATCTCTAAATAAATTGAGAAAGGCCAATTATTTGTACTATTTTTATTTATTTACTTCAATTATTTGACGTCTTATTTCCTCCTCATTTTAAGGGATTTGTCCCAATTAAAAAATATTGTATTAATAGTACTCCTGAAATTGATATTGTTACTTTATTTATATTAAAATTGAGTAAAAAATTAAATCTGTACACTATGACTCGCGAAGGGCTACTACTAGACCAATGTTTAAGCATGGAGGTGATTTGGTAAGAAAGATATAGACGTTTCAATAACATGAAAAAAAGAGGACTAAAAAAGTCAAAAAAGTTTTTATAACGCTCTATTGTTATTACTAGTATACATTGTTGATATGATTGTATACATACTTACATTAATAGTAAAAGACTGAATAAAATCGTTCAAAAAACTGAAATAAAAACATTTAAATTGATAAATAAGAAAATATCAGTATTGCACATACGTTTCCACTAGAAAATGGAAGAATTTGACATTCGTAGTAAAAGTTATAATAAGTAAGATGAGTGAGGACAAGTACATAAATGGGGATTTATTTCAGTTTTTTTTTTCGGGGGGGGGATATCAACCATTTAAATTTGAATTTTGAAGTAAGCTCATCCTATTTACTTTAAATAATCATAAGTGGTAACCCTCACAACAAATCTCCATTTATGCAATTTCTACAATAATCCACTTATCAAAACTAATCTTTAAAAGATAAAATAAAACACTAATAAA
The DNA here is from genome assembly GCF_000696795.3 of Halyomorpha halys. Taxonomy (NCBI): domain Eukaryota; kingdom Metazoa; phylum Arthropoda; class Insecta; order Hemiptera; family Pentatomidae; genus Halyomorpha; species Halyomorpha halys. Next base: position 77,230 of record NW_027104891.1, on the reverse strand, counting down.
TTTTGATATAGGTGATAGTGGCTCGTCAAATTGGCTCCTCTAAGTTTTACTCTATTCGTAGCGAGGAGACCTAATATTTATAAAATCCTTTGATATGAACCTCCCTGACTCGACGACTGGGCTCAGTGTTTGGCAAAAAAATCCTGATTACAATTACTAATTATGGGCCATTATTACAATTACAATGGTTCATCAAGTTGTTGAAATTACTAATAAAAATTGTAATTTCATTTCCTAGTTTGTAATTTGTCCAAATTACAGTCCAGTGTAATCTCGGTAATCCGAACGAATTGCTGCGGGAGGATGTTCTGATGGTGAAAAAATGGTGTAAAAAAAATCATACGGTGTAAAAACATAACTATTTTTATAATTTTTTTTTTACATTCTTTATTGGAAATTTGAGAGTTAAAATTAAAAATTATTAAATTAAATATACATATATATAGTTGACCGTAAAAATTGATATATAGGAAGATGGTCAGGGTTGCGGTCACAAGTGAAAC
>NW_027104891.1:62712-76162 GCF_000696795.3 Halyomorpha halys | reverse complement strand
AAAAAGTTATTTTTTATATGATAAGGTGATAACAGAGTCTTAACCTGTTGAAGGTAGTTTCTGTTTTAAGTAATAAATAGAAGTGAAAAAGGAGAAGTTTTGTTTGTAAAAAAATATTTTTAAACTTAAGATATAAAAAAAAAAAAAAAAAAGAAAAAAAAGTTATGTAAGTAATCAATTTAAAAACAAAAATTTTATGAAGTTGTTATGATGTTATTTTAATATTTAATTTATTTTAAAGATGTGACATGGGCAATTAGCCTGCAAATTGATATTAAAAACAATGACATCAATATTGAAGGTATGGCCAAAGAAATCAATAAGTAGATAAGGAAATAATGTAATTGTATAAAAACAAAAAACAAAATGTACAGGTCGTCTCCTTGAGAATGGCCTGAGGGCCGAAACATTGCAGAGTTATTTAAGAATAAAAGATGAATGTTAAATGGATTAACATTGTCAATATTAATAATAAAATAAACCGTTCTCAAACAATCATATAATATATCATAAAATAAATAATTAATCTACTTTTTTTTTAACGCCAGGTCGGATTACTAGAGTGTTGGTAGTACCTAAATTACACCGTATTTTTTTCATGACCACATCCCGTACCATTTGTTCCATTGGACCATTGTAATTTTAATTGCAATTACATTTTGCTCAACTCTGACTGGGCTGATTTTGTGATTATTTGGCGTCGACTAAAGCTGACAGATGGGGACCTAGTAGTCCTGTATATGTTACATTTTCGTACGTATTTTATTATTCTATTTTTCCCCTTACTTAATTTCATTATTACTCATACATACTTTATCATCTTATAATACTATACATGTCTTTTAATACTGTTCTGAATCTATAATGTTAGTTGTTTCCCTATTCTATAATCATTCTGTAATTCCTCATATTCATTATGGTTGTTATCTTATTTTTTATTCTCAGCCCTGATGAAGGCTTAAAATTGTGGCCGAAACGTTGAAAATATTAAACAAGTTTTTATTTAGTTGTGTTTTTCGCTGACCGTACCCCCGATTTACCCGTCGTAGTTATACATATTCAATTAATAGGATAGAAGGGATGGAGTATCCTTCTTAGTAAGAGCTAAGTAGGCTGGCAAGCCGTTAGAGCGGAGAAGAAAGCTCTGATGGGGGCGGGGCCTGAGGTAGTGGGGGGAAGCAATGGCGGACCGAAAACTATCCGTCCGTTAGCTATTGTCAAAAAGACATATTGTCCCTAACAACCGTGATAGGCCACTAGAGAAAAACCCGTTTCCAGCGGACATTCTGCTCGACCAATCCCGGTCAACGTGTTGCTCCACGACTTTTCCTTCCTGGAGAACATTTTACCTGGACCTGGTGTGGGTCGTCTAGACATAGCTCTTGATAATCATAACAGTGATGGTTTTTCCTATTTTATTTGCGAATACAAAGTTTTATACATCTAAATAATATAATATTATACATTAACAGTTCATTATGATAAAAATAAATTAACATCTTTATCTTTCTATCTTATATTTAATTTATTTAATTATTTTAAATATATCTAGATCTAGAGTTTGTTGTAATTTTCTTTTAATAATAATAATTTATTTTTTTGTTTATAGGGCAACTCCCGTACAAACAGAGTTAGTTTCTAAAATTCATAAATATCATTGTTGTCATTTTACAAAAATAGCGTATTGAAAATCATTTATATAAACTAATAACAAACAATATTCTCAAGCAAGGCTATCTACATTCCTCAGAGTAAATAAAAAAAAAATGTCACTACGTATTTAATTATATAAACTAAGCAAAATCTATACGCCTTTGAGATTATAAGAGTCTAAGTATAAGATTTTGTTTTACATATATAAAAAGAATTTTAAAATCCAATCGTGAGGGTACTGACAGAAATTCATAAAAATGATTTTGGCTAATATTATTTAGTTTCGGCGTGTATCGGACATGGTTTTCTTCATACTCGGAACAGTTTCATGAAAAATGGTAACAATCCTCCAATGCCGTTCCATCACAAACTGGGCAATGCTTCTCTTGGTCCAAAGTATATTTCTGTGGACCGACTCTAAGAGGAATTCCATATTTATCGGAGAGTCGTTGTTGGGCAATTATTCTCAATTTAGCTGTGGGGCATCTGATCTTTAGGTAGCTTTGAGGAGTGTTCGCTTTAATGAAAACCCTGCCGTATCACGGATTATAAGTCGATTCTCATAATAGGATTTTACCATTGAGAGGATTTTACATTGACGGATTCCCTAACTCTATCCAAGATCCTCCCCCATTCTAATTTAGATACTTACCGGATCATTGAATAGTATCGGGTCAAACATTCCGAAGCTCTCCTGTAGTTTTCTAAACTGCGTTACCAAGTTATATTGCAAACTCAGCCGGTTGGTACTGTCTTCCCACAGTAGCTTTAAAAACATGGTTTCACAAAGCGAGTACAACTCCTGCTAGGTATTTCATTAATGAGGACATAGTTTCTTTTAATATGTTTTAGTATAATAATAGCTTTCTATTTCATTTCTTTCTTTATTAATTTATATATATTACAGATGGCAAGTTCAATTCTTTTAACTGAACCGTTTCCAACGATTCACTCCTAATGGGGAGTTGATTGTTTTGAACGACACTTGATTGATTCACAATTGATTCTTCTTTTCTTGTTAAAAGCGAAAATCCCCAAACCTTGTTTTTTCTGACGAAAAATTCTTTTTTTCTTTTTATTGAAACATGTGATAAAAAATAATATTACTCAAATTATTTTGAAAATACATTTTATTAAATTTTAACCAATGAAAACATAAAACTGAACTGAGGATTAAATCCTTGTTGATATTCTTCGTCAATTGTCAAGTCAATATCATAAAAAGGAGTACCTGACACCTGGGTTGGTCAATATTTATTTCGTGGCGGTCCCGAGAAATGAATGTTGACATTCTCACTCTGGGGCTGTACAGGTCCTCAAAGGAAAAAAAAAAAAAAAAAGAAACTGCTAAATAATTTAATTTAACATTTATTTACTATTAACTCTGAGAGTGTATTTTATCTCTTGATCGCATCCCCAATTCATAGGTTTAGAATCTCGTAAATTAGTATTCTAAATAGGTTACAAAAATATATTTATTTATTACATGTCTGTTTTAATTGCAAAATCAAACATCTTGAGTCACCGTATAATCTCGTTTTTTTTTCTTTTATATCCATTTCCACTTAGTATGTCCATCCTTCTTTGGAACATGAAACCGGAATCTAATTGCTGAGTGTAAACGTGATTTAGTTCGATTCTCAGTGGTTTGATTGAATTTCCTCGAGTTTGCAATAATTGATAAAGTATTGCGAAAAATATTCGGACTGAAAAAGAATGAATTAACGAGAGAATTTAGAAGATTACACAACGCTGAATTTTGAGGACCTGCACCCGGTAAATATAATTCAAGTTATAGCATTGCGACGTATAAGATGGGCATGTAAGGTTGTAGGGCTTAGTAACGAGCGGATTCCTAAAATGTTAATAAACACTGAATCAACGGGTAAACGTCCGAGGGGTAGACCGAAACGTAGATGGGAGGATTGCCTTAAAACTGATTTAGTGGAATTGGGTTTGGAGGGGCATAACTGGAAGGATGTATGCAGAAATCGTTTGGTGGTATCGGCATCGAACCTTCGGGTTCGTTGGGTCTTCATTATTATTATTATCGCAATAGTTGTATATTTTATTTAAGTGATATGATAGACCACCTTCGTGGGATTTTTGCGTGCTATGGCACCCATTGTTCCTTCTGCATTCATTGCTGTCATGGAATTGGCAATAACTGTGACAGTTCAACATTCAACTTTCTTATTGTATCCTTTTAACGCTGAGCTTTTATTTAATTTAACCTGACATTGGTTTGACCATTGTACCTGAGCATAAGATTTATCTCTGAGTTTATTTTTATTTTTTTTACAAAATTTGTATTTTCAATTTGCACAAAACTAGGGTCAGTGACTTTTTAGTCTGACGTCTAGGCTAGACTGGATAAACCAAGGGAAAGGATAGAACTTAACAACTCTCGCTTTTTCGATGTACGGTGATAACATTCCTGAGAGTTATGAAACTTCCCATTAAATTTTGTTTACTGTTTTTAATGCACAATTCAAGTTTAAAATGTAGTTTCCAATTAAATAGTAAGTTTTTGGAACTAGTTAGACCAAGTTTGAATGATAATATAATTTATATAGAATTATATTAATTAATTTAATTCCAAAATGGCTAAATGTTTAGCAATATTTTAGCGGCAGTAACATTTGTGAGTTTTTCAATTTTTAATATATTTCTTTGCAATTAATATATTGTATTATAGTTGAGCGGATTCTGAAGTGGCTTGATGATATTTTTTATAAGATAATGTTTTAGTGGATATAATATACTTGTTAAGTTCGTCACAGCCCAACCGTGGGTGCAACACAATGAGGGCCTTATCACCTAAACACATCATCCTCCTGGATCTCAATTTTCATCTAAAGCAGTTGGTTCATAACGGCACAGGCAAATGGACCATATCCGGTTACTATTACATGGTTCGTTCTGACTGAGGAAAGGAGTGTGTCGTGATGCGCCAAGGATACGGGCCCATGTCGTAGCATAATAATAAAGGCGCATCTTCATATCTGTCCACACATTTGGAAAAAGCAAGCGGTGTATTCAAATTGTAGATTATCAAATTCTCCACCATTTTTTTTTCAAGTATGAATATGTTTAACAAACCAAAGAGTTCTAAAAATTATCCTCAGAGTGCTAAAGTTGATATTAAAAAAGTTACCCAGCTTCAAAGTTAAACAAAATGTCTGAAGTTGCCTCCCCACCCCGTATCGTGGAATAGTTGCATGTTTTATACTACTCCTAATAATAATTGAGGTGATTATATCTCTTAGCGGGACTGTCACAACTATCAATTACCCATCATAATTTGTAGGAACAAATAAAAATTCCTTTACAGAACTTTATTTTATAGCCTTTGTCCACTTGTTCATTCTTTATAACGTTTCGGGCTCTTCTGCCCATTACCAAGTTCTTATTAATTTGTGGGCATATGTCTTTTTAAATTGAACATCATTTTTATATATTCCAGATTGCATTTAAACCTTATTTTGTTTTTATTAAAACCCTTAACTTTTTATTTTTCATCTGTGCTGTTTTACAAAAATATAATATAAAAAATAAAATATCACTAATGAGAAATAAAAAAAAAAAAAACAAATTGAACTTATATTCAATTTGGAATATGTACTCCGCTCCACATATTTTCCTAACCCACGGAAATTATCAATAGTTAAAATGATACCTAAACCCCAAAAACCGCCAGAATACCCATCATCCTATCTCTCTATTACCAAACATGGGCAAAATCCTCGAAAAACTCATTTTAAAACGCCTATACCCCATCCTAAATTCCGATCATATAATCCCTGATCACCAGTTTGGAATCCCAACATCTCACTCCACTATCCAGCCATCATGTCATCGTGTGATGGACGTTGTCTCGTCTTCTTTGGAGCGCGGAATGTACAGTTGTAAATAGCAATAAATAAATAAATAGATAAAAAATTTGGAATATATAAAAATATTTTTGAATCTAAAATTACATATGTCCACTTAACCATTAATACCAAGATAATTAGCAGAAGGGACCGAAACGTTGTTGAAATGATATAAATAATAAAAAAGTGGATAAAGGCTGCAAAATAAAGTGAAATAAATAATTGTGAAAATAAATATAACAAAATATCCCATTGTGTCCTAACAAATAAAATCCTTTGGAACTTTTGTTTTAGGATTAAAACTAATTATATGTATAAAACTTTATTTAATACCTTGTACATATTTCATAACATATATTCCAAAAAAAAAAAAAAACTTTGTTTCACCTACAATATTATTAGAGATGGAAGTGACAGTGATAGATACTTTCTCCGTGCGATTTCACCCGCAGATTGGAGTTGTGGAAAGTGCTATTCTTTCAATGAACCTTTCACTATAACTAACACTCCTGAACATTTCTTTTCCTCCTTAAAAATAACAGGTATTTATAGAATTATGCTTTGTCAAAATTCCCCTCACTTATTACGAATAACTTGTTTTGTTCCCTAAATAACAAATAGATAGTTATGAAGGATAAAAGAGTATCTTCTATTATCGTATTGTAATTACAATTATCAATAATTAACCAAAATTATTTTATTTATCATGAATAATTTCTTTATTCATATGTCCATTGATGAATTTGATAATTGTGATTCCTAAAATCAGATTGTTACATTTTTCTTTCCTAAATTTTTATTAGAAAAAGTTCCAGTTATTTCCAATCCTTGAGTTTGAGATCTTTAAATCCTTATTCTTCTCATTTAATTGTACATTTCTTCCTGTGAATTGATTCAAATTTTCCTACATCCAATGTTCCTCAAATAACGAATATTTTACGAGGGATACTTTCTATAGCACTAAGCAACATTATTTAAAAAATCACAAACTTCGATTGAAAATTCCAATAATTTATGAATATGGGATTAAAACTTGATTAAATTTGGTGTGGTGTGATAGAGCATCACCCAATTATCACTCACTACCTTTTTCGAGTTGAAATTACTGATTTGATATATAGTTATATGATAGTAAAAACTAACTATTCTTATAAGAACTATGAAAATTCGAAAACATTTATTTATGAATTCGGGTTATTTACATGTTCTTTGTCAATCTCTAGCTTTCCAACGATGTATTAGTCATGTATATTGGAGAAGTAATTTCTGAAAATTTCTCTGGAATATAAATACAAACCAGAGAAAATATTTTTCCTTGAGTTAATTATTAACTGTTCTCAGAGTTTATATTTATACATTTTTTATTACTGCTAACGATAAGAGTTAATTATTTTTTAAAGAAAAGTAAACTTAAAGGAACTTTAGAGGAAGCTGTTTTGGAAATTGGCCATTTAAGTCCTCTCTTTTAATAAATCTTGTAAATCATTTCATTGTACATTAATATTATGATTATAACAAAAATACTTCCAGGCGTTTTAAAGAAAATGGTAAAAAATGTTAAATTGATTATAAACAAAAAAGATAAGGTAAATAAGCGTAATGCTTTTTATTTAATTTTTTTTTTTCATACATACATATTTTTAAAAATTACTAAATGAATTTTCGTTGTGCTTTTGTTCGGGTTTTTTGTTTTAAAATACATATAGGCAAAACATACAAATATTAACACACCTAATCTTATAAGGTTTTAATTAACTATTTTGATAAAAAAAAAGTCAGAAAAAAATATTAATGGTTCAATGATATAACAAAATTAACATAAAGTCATATATATGTCTGCTTTAAGCTGAAAATCCAATTTATTTAATTGGATTAAGTCAACAAATTAGTTTATTTATCTTATCTGTTACGGTAAATAACACATTTTTTGTTTATTGAACTTCATTTCTTTGTTTTTTAAAAAACTTTCTCGTTATAATTTACATTCCTACTTATCGATGTAAATTTCAAATTGATGTATTTGATAAATACATGAAATTGATATTTTAAATGGTTGACCTAAAAGGTTAAGCTTAAAAGTTCATTCCAATTACAATGGTATCGGAATTTTGACCATATAGAATTTGGCCGTCATGAATGTAAGAAAAAAATATTTATCTCTTACCATTTGATTTCTATAGCTAACTGTTTATAAATTATAATGTATTTATAATTTAAATAACGACTTTATAATTTGCATATTATAAATTATAATTATAAAATTATTTATAAATTTTCCAAATTATTAATTTCACAAAACAATAATTAGAAATTTTTATAGTCGGGACCGTTTGTTATACTTTAGCTATTTTGAAAATTCAGCAATTAAGAATATTTCAATTATGATATTCTCATAATTATACTAAATATCATAGAATTTTATTACCGCCGAAGCGAGTATGAAGGTTTTTTTTTTTTTTTTAGTAGAAAGTTTTTTTTAAGCGAGTACGAGTTTTTTTTTACTCCTCTGGGTTCATGGAGCCCTCTTGAAGTCCACCCAGCCTCTTCAAGTGGGTACCCTTAGTTGGGTAAAAATCTGGCGGTGGAGCGTGATCCGAATAAATGACCTCCTTGCACAACCGTTGGTCTAGTAACAGTACTTGCTTACAAAGTACTGATTCCCTGTCCCTTCATGGCTTGTAGCGGTTCAGATTTATTTTTTATTTATTTATCATAGAATATTAAAGTTGTTTGATCCGTTTTTAAAAAAATGTAAAATCGATCATACAAAGTGGCACTTCTTATAACTTGATTTTAGTGTAAAATTTTCTGAAACATCAAAGCCTAAATATATGCCTACGTATTACATAAAATGTTTCGTTTTTGGGCTAGGCTTTTCAAAGACACTCCAACATTTTGCATAAATCGAATTCGAAAATTTTCTCTTCAATGCTTCCCTGTGCTATATATTTCACAAATAGGTTAACGAAAGTAAAAAAAGACAAATATAAATTATTGTTTCAACGCGGTTTAAATCTAATAGAAAAGTTTGATTGCTATCATCATGTGGTCCAGTCGTCTTCTGTGGGTTTGGTAGAGAGATACTATGGCAAAATCTAGAACTGGCTTTTCGCTATCAGGAACAAATGCAGGTATCGAGAGAGCACTCCTAACTGCGGTTATTACCTGAGGGATTCTCCATGAATTATTGAACAGGAGTTTCCTCCAGTAGTTTCTGCCTAACACGTCTCAATGAGCTCCACAATAATGGTTACATTATCTGTCAGTTTTATTGTATGTTTTAATCTTTATTGTGAATGCACTTTCAAACGAAACGTACATATTTAAGAGAATTACTTGACCATATATATCAGTAGATTTACTTTTATTATTATAATTATTATATTATTTATTATTTAATCACGTAAATAATAAATTTATGTTTTTTTATTAAATTATTATTGTGATTGTTAATTTTTGGTTATTTTTGAACTTACTTTTTCTGTGTATCACTACCATTTTACACCCAAAAATTGTATTTTTATGGTTATTATTTATCTTTTTCAATATTTTTGGTTTTAATTCACAGATGGCTATGAATGGTTCGTTTAAACTTGAGGAACACTTCATTAAAGAAAAAGAGATATCCGATTCCTCTCGAACCGGGAATATCACTCTAGAACCTTGTGCAAGCAGTCGGTTTAAAAAAAAAATACCAAATTTACCTGAATATAGAACCTCTTATTAAGAAAGCTAGAAAGCCTACCCAAAACTATCAGCGTTCTTCATCAACCAGTAGTCTACATTACATCTGGCTGACTAAGTATTCATGTAAATCGAATAAGGGTGCGAAAAGAAATGTAAACCTTTACATAAGATTTTTCTACATGAGGTTCAACCCAAACATTCATGTTCTGCGTACAAAATCACTCAGGAATCCACATATCAGTTCGATTTAGACAGTTTCCGAAGGAGTAATACGTATTTCTGGCTAAATTAACGTCCCAGAATAAAAATCTCGTTGACTGAAAACCCTTGGTATGGGCAAATTGAGGATCCGAAACGATAAACATTTCGGAATCTTACGAGAAAGATGTTTCAAGAAAACACATACATCTAAGAGTATAACATAAAAGCCATAAATTTAATACTTTGTTTTTGATTTGGAGAATTTTTGGAACCTTATCGATTATTTTCAAAACCTTTGAGTCACAATAAATTGAGACGTTGAAACCACTTCGGAGCCCACTCGGATAATAATTCACTACAGGATAAATTAGATACATATACATATAGGATAAGAGAATTAGAATACATATACAATTTCTAATTTTCTTTTCACATCTTAAAATGTTTGAATCTTGTTTTCATTTAGCCCTGACGAAGGCCTGCAGAGTGGCAAGAGAGCCAAACGTTGCAATATATATATATAAACCGTAAAATATATATGTATATATATATTTTACTATTTCATACCTCTATTGTCTTCTACCCTGGATATCTTACTGTATCATATAAACTATATTTGTTTTGTAGTGAAATTAAAGTAGGTCATTCTTTCAGCTGAAAGGTTCATTTATTTAACCTTTATTATTGGTTATTTTTTTAGTAAATGGCCATAAAATGTTGGGGAAGGGTAAAAGACACTCTGAATCCCTGTATAAAATATTGGGGAGGGGAAGAGGGAGAAACTGCCTTGCCCCATCAGTTCAGACAAAACAAATATTAAAAAAAGAATCGAAAAATACAAAGGAGAATATAAATAGATAGAATATTAAAGAGGAAAAAAAATAATATAAATAGTTTAATCGTTTCTACAAACCATTAAGTAAAAAAAAACAATAAAATAAAAAAAGATAACTTCAGTCTATCAGAAATTAAAATTAATATATTCGACTGAAGTTATGACAAGGCTCTCTACACTTCCAAGTTGTACTAGAATTATTTTTCTTCTAACACAAAAAAATGATGATAATACGTAAATGATCTGAAAAGCACAAGGTTATATTACAATACGGAACATGTAATTGCATATTTGCTTTTATAAAAGACCCTATTTTTTCAATTCAAAATGGAAAATCGATAAAACTCACCTACTTTCTTACTTACTCACGTACTTTTTTAATTTAATTTATTAATTGATATTTACAATACTTATTAAATATATACAATAAGTAAATGTGATGTGAGTTATATTAATGACATGTGAAGAATCTTAGCATTGCTAGAACTCCGTTTGTCAACTGTTAACATTTTTAGTACTATTGCCAACTTGATTTGATGAATTAAATTTATATATTATTATTAGGGATGGAATACTTATGTGATAAAAAAGTCAAAATGTGCACATAAATATGTAATAAATACAATATGAACTGTAATGTTATTTTGTTTTTAATAAAACAGTATGGTGGTTTAATATTAATAAAACAATATGAAAAAATTGTTTATTTTTATTAAATACATTTTATTGAAAAAAGTCTTAGTTTTTTGGTTATCATTTATTAAAAATTAGTTCATCTTAATCACAAAAAGTTATATTCTAAATAAAACTTACAAATAATTCGTATCATTGAATAAAAGCACTAGTGACTAATTTGATACGAAATTAATCTGTTGTATTCGTTATAATCGCTAACAATGAATTTGATATGAATGTTATGTCATTTGAAATAATAACTTATTTCAAGACAAAAAATATAACATCATGGGTATAAACGGATGAAACAATATCTTTAGCCTGGATATTTGAGTGAAATGTGCTTATTCAATGTACTTTTTCATATTTGTTGTTAATAATAAACCACCAAACTGTTTTATTAAAGAACTGTGAGTTTTATTAAAATTTCACTAAGAACACAATAATATTAAAATTTAATTGTTGTTATTACTTCCCCATGTCTTCCTTTATCAAACATATGATATTATAATTTTACATCTTCCCCCCTTAGGAAAATTTAGATACCACAAATTAACTAACACTCAAATACTAAATTGAGTTACTCAAACACTACATTACACTTATTGTAGACAGAACAAATGAAACTAATGCGCAAATTTGGAAATTGATAATTACTTAGTGAAAATGCTTTATGATTTAAAAATTTATAATGCAGGAGGCAATAATTAACACATTAATTACCTCTTGGTTCGGTTTGTGAATTTGAGTTTATAGAAAATCCACACTCAAGATGGAAAAGTTGACCAAATTTTAGAAATTGTAATCTGTAGTTTCACTTTCATTTTATGTAAATTTTATTAATATTGTTATTAGTATATTTTCTGAAGGTTTTTAATTAGGTTGAAAATTAACAAATAGAGCATTCCGTATCTTCATTTATTAAAAAATGACAGATATTTAAATATAGTATTTACCAAAAACGATAGAATATTTATTAAAAAGCAATATATTCACTAAAGGTTTTTATATAAAAACCCATAAATGATACAATTTATTAAACTTTTTTAAAACGTATCTTTTTCGAGTTACACGGCAGGTACAGAGTTTAACTTTACGAGGAGCTTCTATTCGCATCAAATGATTTAACTGTAAGATATTTAAACGTGGGTATTTTTGAAGGGATTGATCTGTTTAATACTTTATGATCGTGAAGTACATTTATTGCTATCATGCCACGGATCTCCCGTACAGCATTGGCCACCCACCAAAGCAGCGAACTAATTTGAACCGTAAATTCCTAAAATTGTAACTAATTCCGTGCAATTGTGAATTTTCTAGAAATCAGTCACGGACACGATTTAATTTTTGCAAATTTATCGAATAACAAATAGCTGTATCTCAGTCTTGTAATTTTTATGGCAAACCTTTGAATAAATATAAGTTAGATCAGCCTAAATAACACTTCTGGAAATATGCCAGACTATTTTAATGCTATCGAATGAGTTACATTTATTGACAAAACAAAACGGTTCAATTAATTCTTCCATTACTGTTCACAATATCACTCCCTAAACTTCTTTTTTTTTTTACATTTTTTTAGAATGTGGTCTATAACATGTTGATCATTGGAAGTATTTGTGACATCAGTGTCGATTCTCTAACCAGGCACCTAACTTATGAATATTTGAAGGATATATTTTATGACATTTTCTAATTAAAACTCAAATTTTAAGACAACCTTATATCGTTGAAAATTTATATTCGACGCTTTCTAAGGCCGTGAATCACAAATTTTCACACTCATCGATATTAACGATTACTCTAATAATCTTACGATACTCTAATAAACTATGTCGTGCGATAACTCTAGTAATATTTACGATTATTCTAATAATCTATGTTCTGTAAGATTAATCTAATCTTTATTAACACCTGTAGCGTCGAATAGAAATTTCAACCGGCATAAAGTCGTTTAAACATTTAATTTATTACAAAATAAAACCTCATTAAACATACCCCAATACGTAGAGAATACGCAAAGAGCATTGTTGAGGTTAAGGGGGGAGAGAGAGTAAGCATGTATAGTAGGGCACTCTGTATATGTACATATGAATATATTATAAGCGGACACCTATGAAAGGTTTATTAATCGATTCATTTATTTATTTATTGCATTTACTCTTACCCTGTTACTTATTATAATTATAGTAAAGCATAACTATATTTATGAAAAAACAAAATTTTTCTTTTTTTTTTCTTACGACAATTCTGTCATTTTGTTCCGAACAGCCCACTATATTTTAGCTTTGTCCACGTAAATCCTAAGCGTTGCACATATAAATATGTGATCGAGTGTGGACAGTTTGGCCTGTTCAGCGTGCTCATATTATCTCGAGTATGAATAGTTTGGCCTGTTCAGCGTGCTCATATTATCTCGAGTATGAATAGTTTGGCCTGTTTAGCGTGCTCATATTATCTTGAGTGTGGACAGTTTGGCCTGTTCAGCGTGCTCATATTAACTCGAGTGTGGACAGTTTGGCCT
>NW_027104891.1:60580-61580 GCF_000696795.3 Halyomorpha halys | reverse complement strand
TGCTCATATTAACTCGAGTGTGGACAGTTTGGCCTGTTCAGCGTGCTCATATTAACTCGAGTGTGGACAGTTTGGCCTGTTCAGCGTGCTCATATCAACTGGAGTGTGGACAGTTTGGCCTGTTCAGCGTGCTCATATCAACTGGAGTGTGGACAGTTTCGCCTGTTCAGTGTGATCATATTAGCTCGAGTATGAACAGATTGGCCTGTTATCGTGATCTTTTAACTCTAGTGTGGACAGTTTGGCCTGTTCAGCGTGCTCATATCAACTGGAATGTGGATAGTTTGGCCTGTTTAGCGTGCTCATATCAACTGGAGTGAGGATAGTTTGGCCTGTTCAGTGTGATCATATTAGCTCGAGTGTGGACAGTTTGGCCTGTTTAGCGTGCTCATATCAACTGGAGTGTGGATAGTTTGGCCTGTTCAGTGTGATCATATTAGCTCGAGTGTGGACAGTTTGGCCTGTTTAGCGTGCTCATATCAACTGGAATGTGGATAGTTTGGCCTGTTTAGCGTGCTCATATCAACTGGAGTGTGGATAGTTTGGCCTGTTTAGCGTGCTCATATTAACTCGAGTATGAACAGATCGGCCTGTTATCGTGATCTTTTAACTCTAGTGTGGACAGTTTGGCCTAATCAGCGTGCTCATATCAACTGGAGTGTGGATAGTTTGGCCTGTTCAGCGTGCTCATATTAACTCGAGTATGAATAGTTTGGCCTGTTTAGCGTGCTCATATTAACTCGAGTATGAACAGATTGGCCTGTTATCGTGATCTTTTAACTCTAGTGTGGACAGTTTGGCCTGTTCAGCGTACTCATATCAACTGGAGTGTGGATAGTTTGGCCTGTTCAGTGTGATCATATTAGCTCGAGTGTGAATAGTTTGGCCTGTTTAGCGTGCTCATATTAACTCCAGTGGATAAATTAAGTGGTTAAATTGTGTTCATTGTTCGATTTTTTTTTCAAAAGTGTGGACAGTTTGGCCTGTTCAGCGTGCTCAT
>NW_027104891.1:49036-60028 GCF_000696795.3 Halyomorpha halys | reverse complement strand
AATGTTTATTCACTCAAAAGTTGTGTCATTGGGAGTTCTTTTCATGAGTTTGTTTTAAATTGTCGGTTTAACGTCTGTAATGATATTTTGTAACCGTCGTCCTTTCGATGTTTGTTGTCGATATGCATTCAGTAATAATAGTCTTGGAAGATACATGTTTACGGATGTAGATTTGTTTATTTATGTCATTAGTGCCTATGATATATAATTTGATTTTAAAATTAAGTTAGACAAGGATTAGCCCATTTATCATAATGGTCTCAAACGAACAAAAAATATCTTATTTTCATGGTCATTAAAATTCCGGAATTCTTACAGCGTCTAACAGTCCTTTGTTTGATGGTAAAGGACATATGGCATACAATTTTGCATGCCGAGTTGATGCGTAAAATTATTTAGAATCCTTCAGAGAAAGTATTTTGGAACGATGGAGTAATCGATTGGTTTAAGCCTATTTTGTTCATATCGCTTATAGCCTAGCTAAACGGTAGAGGCACTACCACTTTTGTTAAAAATTAAAGATTTTAAACAATGCTTAGTTCATTGCTAACAATTTTCTAAAAAAATCCCTCCGGAAAGCTTGGGTGATTGAATTTCTGTTTTATTTTATCAAAATGATAATTATAATTATATTATATTACAACCATTGTACTATTTAATTAATTTAGCTGATAAGATAATTTAATATCTTATTTGGTCTCATTTCATTATTACAAAAATTAAACATAGTATATCCATGATTATATATTAACCATCTTCTGCAAATCATCTCTATATTTAATTTAATATTTTATTACATGTATGCATCTAATGGATCTTATTTTATATCGTTTCTTTGCTTATCGTTTAAACTAAAATTATATTAAGCAATTAATTAATTTATCCTACTACTTCAGAGTCATTGTTCATATCTGTTCTGTACATAGTGTCACTACTGATGGATTATGTAATAAAAATAATTTTATATTAATGAGTTTAATGTCGCTTCTAATTAATAAATGTGAGAAATAAAAAGCGAAATGAGAGAGAAAAAATATTTTTATGTAAGAAAATTATTTTAAAAAATAAAAATTTGTAGATTTTATGCAAGAAAGGTTAAAACAATGATTCTAAAACATAAATTTTCCAGACAACAACTCTTGATCGGACCCTAACAGTGAAGTAAATTTCACCAGATTTTGACATTCTGAATTTTCGTTCCATTTATTGGAGTTAGCAAATTCGATAAATAAATAAAAATGATTTCTTCTCTGTAATAATTCTCTATATAAAGCTTTAGCCTATGTTTATATATGGAGCTTGGTATTATGAACGATATCCAAAATTCAAAATTAAAATTTTGATTATTTTTGTATTTTTTTGTCAAGACAATGACCTAAATTGTGTTTTTTTACATTAAAAAAATTGATTTTTTCTTTGGCTGGTTTAGAAAAAAAAACTGCGTTAAGGGGTTAAACACTCTCATGCAGAGAGTCAACGTATTAAGAATTATAATTAGGAACCGATAGCAAAAAAAAAAATTGTAACAGAAGCAGACATTTAACTGATAATTGTATTTCAATACTTTCACATGTTTTATCTCTTTGTTTGTATATTTATCTTATTCCAATATATTTTTCTTTTTAACTTTCGATATAGTAATTTAAACTAATTAAAGACATTCTTAAAACCCTTTTAAGAAATGGATGAAGTATTTTGAAAACATGCAACATTTTTTCAATACCAAAATTAAAATTATGACCTGTGGTAGGGTACAAAAGATCTCTCGATAATCTCCTGATATCGGAAACAATTTAATCTATGTGTTACTTATTTATACTTCTATTTATTTATATCTAGGGAAGAAAATCTGTTACTTTTTATAAATATACATTTATCATTGTATAAATATTCTTTGAAATATCAATATATACATATTCATTGTTAACAAGCATAACAGTTTTAACACAGGAAACTTATAGTACTTTAATTTAATTTGATCAGCTTTTGATGAAAATATCGACAAAGTCAATCTTTTTGCTTGACTTGCGAAAATTCCTTAGAAATCTGATTTTACATACAAGGTCCATTTTCGGAAATGAACTTCAAGGATTTATCTACTTAGATCAGATTTACTAAATGTATTATAATGTACAGTTGTAAATAGCAATAAATAAATATTAAAAAAAAAAAAAAGGATTTATCTGAATTAAGCTTTTACTTATCTGTTTGTACATAATTTAATACAAAACTAGACGAAAATTTATCTTTATATGTTCGATTTACCCCCTGTGTACGTCATAAATGAGTAAGTCACGTAGCTGACATTTATTTCAAATCAAAAACATTGAAAGATATTTACTTTGAGAGAAGTACTGAAAATATTGGGGGTGTGGAATAAGTGATATTTGAAGGAACAAAAGTCAAACGCTTTATTGATAGAAAAAGGTAAGGGATTAAAAAAAAGAGGATATTCTAGTAAGGAGCAGTTTCTGCTTTGGGCGAGCTCTCTTAGTTCTTTCATTCTAGAAGTTAAAATATAGGACCACGATCCACTGTAATGGAAAGTTTTATAGCTGGTGCAGAAAAAAATAAGGTAGAAGGTTTGAGCATCCAAATAATAGGGATACTAATAATAATCTAGGAATACAAATAATGAATCTTTATCATTAGTTAAGTTACCTTTAAAGACTTGGGGGTGCGAAAAAATTACCAACAGTAGAAGATTTTATGGTTGTTTTTGCAATGGTAAACATGTAATAAATACCTTTTATAAATTAACGAAAATAAATATTTGATTGAAATACCTGGAGGAGGTGATGGGTTGTTCTCCTTGTTGGCGTGAATTTTCTCAATGACGGATTGGAGCCTGTCGGAATTTCCCATGAACTGCATGGCCACAGCTGCTGGACAACACAAGCTCGATGGGGGCGTCCCCACCAGCTCTGTCCACTTCCAGCTTATGCTCCCCACTACACTTCGGCCCATCCTACCACCCTCCACTCCAATCCCCATCACCGGAACAAGGGAAGTTTTTTAAAAAAAAGAATAAGGAAAATGCTACTACATCAATGAATAATTCATGACAATGAAGGAGGAGTTATTTACTTCCAAAATGACTCCGTTGAGTCAAAGTTGAGGAAGCTTTGAAGGGTTATTTCAACTTGACATTTTTTAGTAAGCAATTTTTTTTTTATCTCCTTTTTGTATTTGATTATGTTGGGTCTAAACTAAAAAAATATTAATTTTGCATAGTCAAATATATTTTTTTAATTTCATCTCCTGTAGGTGACAATTGGGTCTGACAAAACATTGTGGATCATGGCTATAATTTACTAATCTTTTTATAAAAAGACATTTATTTAGTTGCAATTAAATGTTAATTTAGTATCTTTACTTACCCTGTTCGCTTCTAAATTGTAATAAAACAAAGTGTAAATGATTTAAGTTAGTCAAAACCTAGAATGCTTTCAACAAAATGATTAGAACAAGTAAAATTTTGGACAAGGAACAAGGAAGGAAAAGGCAATTTTAATTTATTTAACAAATAAACAATAGTTTATTTAAGATAATTATTGACGTTATTTCATTAAGTACAATATAAGGGTGTCAAGGCTTCATTTGTGAACCTCAAACGTTACAAAAAAAGTCTTATAATTTTGTTCTCAAAAAATAAAAGACATATTTCTTTTTTTCAATTCTTTTCAACCAGGTTCAAAGCGCTGGTACAGATTTATTGAGGCTATAAAAAACTAAATTAAAATATTCAAATCAGTGTTTGATTTTTCTTCAGAAAATATTCAATAGAACTTGGAAAGTGTGCCTGCGTCAGATAAACTATCACAAAATTTTGAAATCATAAATCAGGTAAATTTTAACATAAGAGGTTGAGTTTTAGCGCTTCGCCAAACAATATTCTGGGGCGATCACCTAATGGGGCGAATAGAAGCGAAGATGTCGGAGGATCTACTGGACAGCTAAATATCAGGGATATGTGGAAAATTTAGACCCAAAGGGCCATTAATTATGCAAGGCTACGCGACGTCTCTTGAATAAACGTGAAAAAATTCCAAGTCTAGTAGACAACGATGAATTCATCACCAGTGACGCCAAAAAAGCTGAAGTGTTTGCCAATTTCTTTGAGAAAACATTCTCCAACACGGAAATAAGTCCGAATTTAGTCACTGATCAAATTGACAAGTATGTAAATCTCTCCCTCGCAACAGTTGAACTCCCACCTAAATTCACGTCCCCAAAAGAAATCCAGGACCTGATTAAAAAGCTCAAGATAAAGAAAAGTCCTGGACATGATTTGATCCCAGTCATAACAATCAAAATGTTAACCAGGAAAGCTGAAGTTTTTATCTCGTCAATTTTCAACAGTTGCCTTCGTCCTGGATACTTTCCGGATACATGGAAGAAAGCCGAACTCATAGTAATTCACAAGCCTGGTAAGAACGCTAAATAAATCAGCAGCTATATACCTATCAGTTTATTACTCATTTTTGGAAAATTACTGGAATCAGTTATAAAAAAACATCTTAATTATTTTTTTCAAAGCATCGAAATAATTCCTGATTTTCAACTCGGTTTTGAATACAGTCATTCCACTTCTCACCAACTGGCAAAACTATCAGAATTTATTATTAGCGGATTCGAAAAAAAGAGACACACCCTGGTAGCGTTCTTAGATTTCCAACAAGCATTCAATAAGGTCTGGCATCGAGGTCTGCTATATAAACTAAAGAAAGCAGACACTCCAAAAGAATACCTATACAATATTCTGAGCTCATTCCTCAATGGTAGAACATTTCAGTCAGAATTAATAACAAAAATTCAACCCTTAGACAAATCTATGCCGGTACTCCTCAAGGTTCAGTCCTTTCTCCCATTTTGTTCAACTTCTACCTTCACGACATCGTCATAGCTATGTTCGCTGATGATACAGCTGTGTTCTCTCAACATGAAGACGTAATAATAGCTAGAAACACTTTGCAAAGTCACCTTAATGATTTAGAACAATATTTCACTAAATGGTTGATTAGCTTGAATATTGAAAATGGAACTCAAAAGTTTTTACTCTTCGACGCCCACCAGATCCACCGGATCTAATCCTCCAAGGTAAAGAAAGAGAATTAGGTTGAGGGGTAAAATGTACAAATGCCATCGACAAAGATAAACCGAGGGCGCACGGGTCGGAGCAGTTAATCATCTGAAACTACTGAAAAGTACAGAGTGGTGATAGATTACAGGAAGCTGAATGAGAATACCGTAGACATAATGTATCCGATCCCCAGATTTAAAGAAATATTGGACAGGCTGAGCCAGATATCATCAAATAAAAACGCACCCTAAGGATCAGCATAAGACGGCATCCACATTCGTGAGAGGACACTACGAATTTACAAGGATGCCGTTTCGCCTCAAAAATGATCCCATAACCTTCCAGCGCCTGATGGACGAGTTTTCGAGGGGAATAGACGAATCTGTATGTCAGATTTATATGGACGATCTCTTAGTGTTCAGTAAGAACGAAGAAGAACATGTGCAGAATTTACACAGCGTATTGCAGAGAATTAGGCAATTTGGGCTCAAATTATCAGGAGAGAAATCATCGTTGGGACAGGATCAAATAAACGTTTTGGGCCACAAGATTTCCAGGGAAGGAGTTAAACCCGACGCGGATAAAGTCGCAGCTATACGGAAGATGACAGTGCCAAGGGATGTGAAGAGAGTTCGAAGGTTGCTGGGAACTTTAAATTATTACAGGAGATTTGGGCCAGAAATGGCTGAGCATCTCGACCCACTCAACAACCTTCTGAAGAAAGGCAGAAAAGTAATCATCACTCCGATGTTGGAAGATAATATCAGGCGGAACATGGAGAAGCTGCAGCAGGAGCCGGTGCTTGCTTTCCCAGACTTCACCCGGCAATTCACTATCACTACAGATGCGAGTAAGTACGCGCTAGGAGCGGTGTTGTCAAGAGGGTGAAGGAGATCGCCCAGTTGCGTACGCCAGTAGGCGCCTGACAGAGACGGAGACCAGTGCACTGGAACGAGAGCTCTTGGGAATAGTGTGGGCTGTTGACCACTTTAGGCTCTATGTGTTCGGAAGAATGTTTAAAGCACACCCTGACCATAGGCCTCTGCAATGGGTGGGAAAGTTGAAGGAGTCTTCGGCAAGGATTACGCGTTGGAAGGAGATATTGTTGGGACAGTACAATATGGAAATCACATATAAACCTGGAAAATTAAATGTGGTAGCTGATTACTTATCTCGAGCAATACAGTAAATTGCAGTAGATGAAGAGGCCTGGAAATTGGCCAGGTAATTCTTGCGGGAGTGAATACCGGGACCGGAGGAAGAACAGAATATGGCAGAGGGAGACAATGGGGAAGAACTTCGTCCACCGAGAGCTCAGAGGAAGGAAGACCAATTGATATGGAGGAACTTGCAGACATCATTAACGACAAGAGGCGCCAGATTATATGGAAGACAAGAACCACTGTATTAGTCAAAGTTGAGTGTAACAAGTATGTGAGGAGCAATATCATGACGATTTGGTCGCAGCCAGGCGTGAAGAACGAATAGATATCTAGAACCTTGAATAATGCTTCTAAGCCTGGAAAAAAAGTGTCTTGTATATGGGAAATGAAACCGTTTGGGAGAAGATGAAGCGGCTATGGAGTTATGAACTCATAGGAATGGACAGGACATTCGCCCGATGCAAGCTGATGGTGGAAACCGTTCAGGAAGACGAACGCCAGAGAGAAGTGACTGTCGCGTATCATCAGTGCAAAACAAATCATCGCGGAATTTAGGAGACCCTGCAAGTGTTAAAGAGAAGGTACTTTTGGTGAGGGATGAAGAAGATGACAGAGATCCACCAAAGGGCAGATAAGAGGAGACACCTACCGCAGATGCACCGCTCAACGATCCACAGGTCGACACTTTCACATGGAGAGAATTGACCTTTTTGAGAATTGAATCACCGTAATTGACCTTTTCAGTAAGGCGGCAATGGCGCACCAGGCAAAAAAAGTCATCGGAAGCATTGTTGGCAGCTCTCCAATTGTAGTTTCAATTCTATGGAGTTCCGGAGCGCATCGCATCAGACGGAGGCAGAGAATTTGACAATGCTACGATTTGAACTGAAATGAAGGACCTTGATGTAATATGGCATCTCAACACACCAGGGCACCCCAAGAGTAGAGGAGGCATAGAGTGGCTTCATGGCATGTTGATTGACCATCTTCGATTATATGAGGCTGACCATGAACTGGAACCGGACGTGGCAATGTCGAGGATGAAAGCGAAATACAATCATTCCGTACATTCAGTTACGGGGTTTTCGCCATTTGAGATCCTCTTTGGGTTTCGCGGACACCGACGGGACTTTAAGGGCACGGCAGCAGACGGAGAGGAAATACACAACAACCATGTTGCTCGAAGAATGTTATGGGAAAAAGCCCGTGAAAGAATGGAAAAGGAAAAATCCAGGAGGGTGGCTCGGGAGAATTTAAATTCACGGATAGGATGGGAGCGATAAAAATCGGGACGATCGTATACAGAAAGTTAGGGTCTAACGGAGGTAAGGAGATACAGCGATACGAAGGTCGTTTCAGGGTGATAACCATTAGAGAACATAATATTGTTACAGCAGAGAATATAACAGACCAAAAAAGAGGATAACTGTCCATATTGAACAATTAAAACTTCCAGCAATGATAATATCAAAACTGGAGTGTCCTCATATTGCCACAACTAGATTATGTTATAAAAATATGTGGTTATTAATTCCATTTAATGTTTCCATTTTAGGTTGATTTGTGAATATTGTAAATATTGTTTTGTTTTTTTTCCTTATTTATTTTATTCCTAGGTTTAATGTATATATGTAGTGTTTACTTCAGCACGCTTATGAGTTGTTTTTTTTTTAAATGATAATTGTGTAGGAATTTAGTTTTCGTAAATAGTTTTTCTTTGTTGTTTGTATTGTTATAATACTGTCTAGTATTGGTTTACGACGATTGTTCGTCGTAAAGTGGGGGAGTTACGACGGGGGAGCCTGAGTCATCAGTTACTTTGATGTCAGGTGACTGAGGAGATCAGCTGATCGAATGTGTATAAAGAGATGTACCAAACACAATAAAGCTAGTATGTTACAGCAGTTCAAGTGTGTTAGATCTTATTCCTTCTTCTCTTTTTTGACATTTTATTTTCGCCGATACTTAACTTATATATATAAAATGTAATTATGAAATTAAAAATGTAGTCATATAATGATTATGTCGACAATATATACTGCCGGCAAAGTTAAGTATGTCTGGTTCCCTAGGTGGCGGGTTCGTTGCCGACGTGAAGATGGCCAGCCAGCAATTATAATAAACAAATGTGAAGATATCGAATCCATTCAATGACAACCACATGTATTTAAATATTTCATTTCATTTTTCTTCCGTAAGGATTGTTGTTCCGTTTTTTCATTTTATATAGAGAATCGCATTATTGTTTTTATTTTCATTTTTCAAATATTTTGCTTACTTAAGATAGAGTATACCTACTTGTTCATTTCATTATTTTTCTGCAAGATGTTATGTATTTTGTTTTTCTTATTATATAGAGATCCATATTATTAATTCTATCTCCCATATATTTGACCTACATATACATTTTATATTTATTTATTTTTTCTTACAAGGAGTACAATGCTTTATTTTTCACTTTATTAAGAGATTCCTATTTTATTTTTAACTTTTATATGCCAATAATATACTGTTATTCTATAAGTAATTTATCTTTTTCTTTATTATTTATTCTTCATTGAATTGTAAGATTTATATTTTTATGCTTTTCATTTCTGTAGATATTTTGAGACAATTCTCCATTTTCGTTTATTTCTTATTTCATTGTATTCAAATAGGAAAACGGTTAATGTACCCTCCGTCTTGATGTTAACTCAAATATCCTTTTCAACACAATCTCAATTCTCCTTCTTTACTCCAATAATAAACTTCATCCATTCCTCACCGTTGCACATTTTTTCTTTTAGTCCTACATTACCAGCATCGTAACATCTTTTCATGTTAACTCCCAATCCCTTTCTGCACATTATGACGAATTCCTGGAGTATTTCCTCTAAACCGTTGTTGTCTCAGAAACATGGCTCAAACCCAATATCCCAACTTTTCCAATCTCCCTCCCCAACTATATCCTCCTTCGTCATGACCGAATGAACCGTACTGGTGGTGGTGTTGTTCTATATGTTCATAACAGTCTGAGGGCGAAAACCCTACTAAAGTCTCCTTCCTTTGACACTCCCCATTTGGAATACATCTTTGTGAAACATACTTCAAGCTCCTTTTCCCTCCCCTATATTGTCATTTACCGCCAACCTGGAGTCCGTTTAGATGATATATTTGAATCCTCCTTCCTTTCATATATTCCTCTCTTTCAAAATGTAATAATCGGCGATCTCAATACTAATCTTCTCACAGACTCTCCCGATCGATCATACCTAATGGACCTAATTTTCGCCCTAGACCTTTATATCGTCCCCTTACCAATCCACATATCATACCCAGTCCACCGATACCTGGCTTGATGTATTTATCATTGTTTCTTCACAGAACCTATTGTCCTCCTCCCAAATTCCTTTCTTTCCTCCCATAACCTCATGAACATTTCTTACGATGTTCCCCCTCCCAGACTCACACCAAAGAAAATTAGTTGGCGAAACCTTGATTCCTTAACCATAGAAAACATAGATCCCTATCTTGATGAACTTTCCCTCTTCTTAGAACCTATCTATTCACTTTTATCCATTAACGATAAGGTCGAATGCCTATCCTCGAATTTCCTTAAATTCCTAAACCGACACGCTCCTCTTAAAACTCGTACAAAAGCTCTCTGGCTCCCTGAATTAACTCAGAAATAAGAGATTTAATGAGAAGACGAGATGCGGCCAGAAGACGCCTCAGACGCACCAGAATTTCAGAGCACTATTCCTCCTTTAAATCCTTCCGAAACCTTACCCAAATATTCTTATGCCGCGCTAAGCAGCAATACTTTCGCAACATCCTATCCCAAGCACCTGATTATAAATCCAATTAAGGAAAATTCTTAAGAACTTCTTCGTTGTAAGCTCCAAATTCTGCCCATATTACCCAGTTGCTCCGGACGAGTTTGATTTATTCTTTACTCTTCGTCCTCCTTTAACAACCTTAGGCGAATTTTCATCTTTTCGCATTACTGAAATCCCATTTGATATCCAATAACTTTTCTTTCTTAAATGTTTCCCCAGATGACTTAACCTCCGCAGTCCAGAACTAACGATTACGGCCCAGACCATATGCTTGTAAAGATCATCAATCTTTGTCTCTTCTCCATTCTTCCTGTCTTTCTGCAAATTTATAACTTTTCCCTTCAAAATTCCATTTTTCCTAAAGCTTGGAAGAACGTCCTGGTCCGACCATTGAACAAAGTACCTTCTTCTTCTTCTTCAGTTTCCGACTCTCGACCAATATCCGTTTTATCCAATTTGGCCAAGCCACTAGGAAGATAAATCCACTCCCAATTTAATTAGTTTCCCGAATAAAAAGCTCTTCTTAATCCTTTCCAATCCGGCTATCGCTCTCAACATTCCACACAATCCGCTTTATTAAAAATATCACTAGACCTCCAATCCCCTCGGAAAGCATTTTACTAAGTTAACAATAAGATTCTCCTCAATAAACTTCAAAACTTTTTCATGTAAAATAGTGTCCTGAAGTGGTTCCTCTCCTTCCTGTCTCATCGTTCTCAAACAGTCATCATTCTGAACAAATCTCCTTCCTCTCCCCTTCTTCTGACACGAGGTGTTTTCAGGGGCCCTCACTTTCACCAACCATTTTTTCCACTTATATTAACGATCTTGCTGATTCCATTCACCATACATGATACCACCTATATACTGATGATCTTCAAATTTATCTATCCTTCCATCCCTCCGAGATGCTTGAGGCCATCCAAAA
>NW_027104891.1:46384-48776 GCF_000696795.3 Halyomorpha halys | reverse complement strand
ATTATTTATTTTATTGCTTTATTTTTGACTGCCGTCAAAACAGCCCTGACGAAGCCCTGCAACGTGGGGCGAAACGTTGGCTCAATAAAATAGTATAATTCTACTATTTGAGTTTTTTTTTTTACCGCACCTGGATCATATTCCATTCAACAATAATTTAAACTTGAATGCTGAAAAAACCAAAGCCATTCTTATTGGTTCAAGGCGCCTCCTTCATTCCCTCCCTTACTATCTCCTACTCTTCCTTAACAACCAACCGATTCCTATAATATATCCTATATCCAACAATAAAAAACCAACTCTTCATATCCTCTCTCATCTTCTCCCACTTCGAATACGCTTCCTTGGTCTATGAAGGGGTATTTGCATGTCTAGAGTTGAGACTGAAGAGACTCATGAATCGTTTCGTAAGATTTATCTTTAGGTTTCCAAGGCGCTCTCAAGTCTCCCGCTTGTATATCGAGTTGAAGTGGCTCTATCCAACCTCCCGAAAGCAATATCTCCTTAGTGTTCTTATTCCAAGTTCCTAAAATAAAAAAAACCTACCTATATCCTTGATCTCCTCACTCTTCTTTCATCCATCCATTCATTAAACACCTGATCCCAACCGACTGATTTATATATGCCCTTCTATAGAACAGCCTTCTTCAGCAAATCCTTCATCATACGTGCAACCTTCCTCTGGAATTCTCTTCCCATCTCTATTCGCCAATCCCCATCCATTTTTTCCTTTAAACAACACCTATTCCTTCACTTATTGCATAACCAAACCTCCTCATAATTGTAAACAATACAGTTAAGCACATATTGATTACTTTATAAATAGTAGTTAAGCCAAAATTCAATGTACTTTCATTTTGCCTACTGGAAACTTTTCATGCTTGCCAGACAAAACTCATAATGTATAAGCCGTGTATTTATTCTTAGGGGACATATGTCCCAGAATAAAAATATTTTATCATTTCATTTCATGTGGACAACAGTTAACAGACTGGCGAAACGAAAATAAGCGCATTATACCATTCATACCATTATTTATTGTATAAACTACTTATTGTTTATATAATTGTAAATATAATAGTCCAATAAGAAGTTAATTATTTGCTTATATTATTTTGATGAATTTATAATAATTTTTAACAGCTATTAAATAAGTTAAATGTATTTTTAATCCATCATCTTTCATTGTAAAAAAACTAATTATTAGTAAGGGGTCTCGATTTTTTTACAAACAAATATAGGATAATAATGAGTATTTCACAAATGTCGTGTTGGGAACTTGAAATCCCCAAAGGAAAACAGATATTGTTCTTAGAGTAGTGGTCTTCTGGAATTGGGGATACTGCTCAGCACTCGACCATGGCAGCAATAAGAGGCACGTTATTAAGGTTATCTCAACAACAATTTCTACTTGTTAGTCAGTGTCCAACAATCGATCGGACGATCTCAAATTTTCTTTGCTATTACTTCTTAGTGTGCGGAAACGTCGTGCAAGAATCGTTTTCGGCAGACCAGTAAGTTTATTAATAACATAGCTCCCCCTGACTCCATGTTTAACCCCAATTGAAAAAATACGGGATGCTCTCCAGAGAATTTAATTCAAAATCCACAATAACCCTCGCTCTGTAAACTAAGTTTTCCATAAAGTTTTACGGACCATCCTCCTACAATCAATTCATAGGACAACTATTAAGCTTCCCTAAAAGTTATTACACTAACAACAATTGTTTCATAATACATTTTGTTCACATTTGATTAGTTTAATTCATAACTTTTTATACCAGGGTTGCCTGAAAGAGGGAGAATAGCGTAAGATTTATCACCTATAAAAAAAATATATATATTTTATTTTGATATTTGTGTAATTGTATGGTAGTAAATTGAAAACAGTGACAGATGAAATATAATATCATGTAGGCAAGAAGATATGTATAATATAAGATATGCAAGTAGTGTCTAAAAAATTGAAAAATTAAATAAATAAATGGAATGTACAAATTGAACACTATGACAAACAATGAAAAATAGTGAGTGGCTTATATCTGAATTACATTGTGAGTATTAACTTATATACCTATACTAAAAATATAAATATATACAATAGGAAAAGGTAGTATATGGAGAAAGGAAAAGAATAATGTAACAAATACGAGAACGAGAAGGGAGACTACGTTGTGGCGTAGAGGGAAGATTGGTAACGAATGATGTAAGTGTTTGTTTTTGACTTCTGCTAGAGTGCGCTACTGGACTAAGGTTCGAAACGTAACTGTCAAGAAAGACCGTTATGACACAACATTTTATATGAAATACCAATGATAAAAAGGTCAAATTATAGTTTAAAAGAAAAACATAAAAACAGTGACATGTAAAAATACGGAGCCCAAAGGTCAAA
>NW_027104891.1:43245-44644 GCF_000696795.3 Halyomorpha halys | reverse complement strand
AAGAAAGGATCGGGTGAAAGAAAGGTCTTTAAAGAAAAGGGGAGAAAAATTGGAAGAAAAGGATGGAGGGTGTTGTAGGTAATTAGAGATGGTATTGCAAATGTAGTGCGTGATAACTCTTTACTCTCATTAGAATGATGAAATAGGGGGTCGTTGTGAATGTATTCTAAGTCAGTGAGTAATTCTGGAATATTTTTTTTTGTAGATTTGGGTATGGAGAAATTGGGACCTAGGCTAAGAATATTGAGTACATTGGCGGGAATATCAATAGATGAGATATTAAGGACCCAATTTTCTTGACCTTTGGGATAAATTTTGTTGGTTAGATAAATTGGGATAAATTTCATGAATAACTAAAGGCGAAAAATTAAGACATCTGAGTCGAATGGGAAAATACGAGACTGCCCGTCTTATTGCTTGCTTATAATTTAACATTATTTAAAATCATAATTATTGTGTTTTTATTATATACATATTTTTACACACAACACCTCCCATCATACATACACCATCAAATACACAGCAAAACACAGACAATTTAAATTAATTGTGACAATGCAATGATTAAGGTATGTTCAAAAATATTGTTATAATGTAAGGTAATATAGTAATGACGTGAAACCACTTTATAGGCTGTCTCCTTGACAATGGCCAAAGGGCCGAAACTTTGGAAGTTTTTAAAAAAAAAAAGTTGAGAGAAATTTGGATCATTGAAATTTATGTTATTATTAATATAAACCCCTATCAAACAATCAATTAATATAAATATATGAAATAAGTAATCATACAAATTCAGTTTACGAGCACTCTAGGTACTAAAAACTAAACTACTCGTTTAGATTCAAATTGTCAACGTCGTTTAAAATTACTGGAGTTTATTTACATGAAGAATAATATCTATAAAAAATTGAACTTACGGTATGGTTAAGAGAAATCCAATAAAATAAAACTTCTTCCTAAAATATATAAAGAAAATGTGTATATGGTAGTCGTTAAGTAGTAAAATGGTTTGAACCTGTAAAAAGTGCGCGTTTGAACTCGTGAGAAAAAATTGGCGCTTGCTACGCATAAAGTTAGCCAGCCCTGCCGCAAGAATAGCAGATTGGATCCGACACAGATCGATATCAATAGTTTTATTATAATCTCACCAACTTGTTATTTTCCTGTACAATCAGCCACGGGGCCTTCTCATTTAAAATTTAAGAACCAATAATGTTTTACAAATTGCTTATTGTATCTTATATCCAGTTTTGAATTTAAAAAAAAAAAATCTTTAGATAAATAATTGGCTTTTCAATTTATTTGCTAATGGTTTATGTAAATATATTTGCGATTTCAAAAAATAATATTCGATATTAATAATTATAGTGTATTTATGGATTCTGGAGTAGAATACAAT
>NW_027104891.1:40084-43076 GCF_000696795.3 Halyomorpha halys | reverse complement strand
TTTTGAACAATATTGCAAACAATTATTTGTGTGCTGTGCAGCCATAGAAATAAAGAAAATTTTAACTGAGGATTTTAAGTTATACGTATTTAAAAATAAAATAAAATTACAATAAATCGAAATGAAATAGTTTCTATCATTATCAGGAATAGGCAAGCGTTAATAATAAAAGGGGTTTACGACTTCGAAAAAAAAAAAAAACAAGTTAGAAAAAAAAATTATTTAAAAATCAATAAGTTTCAAGCTTTTAAAAAATAAATGAAATAATAATAATGCAAATTTGCAAATAATGTATTAACATAAAGTTATCAATAAATTTTAATTAGAAATGAATAACGTCTATTTACAATTTTTTTGGGATTGGATCGACAGGGAGTGATTTGAAATTGCGAAATTTCAAGTTGTAAAGTAAAGTGGAGTCCAGGGTGAAAGAAGGGATATAATTCAACGGGGAACGACGATCAAATTAGAACTGATCTGTCGAAAGAAGATTCTGAAGACCGGGAACGGGTATGGCGGGAGTGGACAGAGGATTTAAATTGTAGGAAATCTAAGAGGTTGATGGTTTACAGAATTGGATATCTTGGTAGAGGAAAGATGTCAAGAAATATTTTTGACCGTAGAAGGATAAAGGCCACATCAACTCATAATATAAGAAGGCAGAGTAATACCTCGGAATCTCGTAGACGAATAATAGAAATAAGTTTATCCCCAAGATGCTCCTGTACATCGATTCGTACAAAGCACTGATCGTAGTTAGGAAGGAACAAACTGAAATAGGTTAGGGGGCTAATTCAATATTTTCATATTCAGTTATTCCTCTCATTCGTTTTAACATTACGACATCATATGATTTATACTTAGATATCATACTTTTAAGTGTTCCCTAGCGATATAGCAGTTTTGTCACAACTAAACGACACAATAATAGTCTGAAATACATTGTAGACTCACTTTTATTATCAAGAACAATACTTAAATAAACGGATGATCTGTCTCAACATTCAAAAATACACTTAAAAAATCTTCGCTCTTAGATACCCAACAGACAATTAATTCTCATCCAGATTGTATAACAGAAAATGTACATTTATTGTATTTATTGTTTTTTGTTTTAAGATTATTTTTAACTTTTGTAAATATTGTTTTTCCATTTTAACTTGTTCATGTTTGTATGAAGAGTTTTTTTATTATGTTCTTAAGTTTAAATTATATTATAAATAGCGTTTATTTCGGGGAGCTTGTGAGATTTTTTTTTTACAATGGTGTGTGTGTTTTTTTTGTTTTTTTTTACGAGGGTCGGTGGAAATCTTCAAAAGTGTGTGGGATTTTTACCAACTAAAACCACCGCCCTACACCTGTTTCTCACCCTCCACGGGACCGCCGATAGGCATTACATCATGGGGGTGAGTGGCTGAGTGCTGCCTCATTGTTTTAGGCTATCTTCTGGTTCGCTTATCTCTCTCCTCATTTCTTAACTTCTGCACCACCTGTGCAGCAAATAGTTGGCCTGCCATCCAATAATCTTGGTTAAGTAGCATAATATTGAGGATATTATCTGCTGTCGAGTCTGAGCCGCAAACGCGTCGGAAGTCTCTTCTTTCTTCATGAAAGCGGTGACAGAAGAAGAAAACGTGTTCTGCACTCTCTTCTGTTCCTGGGCACAATAGACATTCTCCAGTCTCATCGAGCTTAAACTCCGTTCCGTCGTACATGGCATTCCACAACAGAGGTCCAGCACCGAACCCTGGGGTACACCGCCAGTCACCTTAAACCATCTTGAGCCGTCCTCTGTCGAACATATCAATGTCCTATCCTTGAAGTAGTCATGGATGATACTCCTGAGGGATGTTCATTACCAGTAAAGCATTCAGGATGCAGCTCCATCTTGCTGTACATATATAAGCAATAAAATACGTCGTTTCAGCGTTTAAGAAAGAAGAATGGTCGTAGTTGATGAGGTGATTATATCTCGTCATTTCCAGCTTCCACAAATGAAAAATGATCTGTGTCCGTTTTTGCAATGCAAGATTGAGGCCATGTATCCCAAGGAGCAAAGATGCTCTCTAATGTTTATTACTTCAGGCTGAATGAACAATGATGACCTTGAAGGATACACAAACATATTAATAGAAAAAAACATTCAAATCTTTTTTCTTTTTTAACATTCAAATCTTCTTATTTTTTTTTTGCAATCAAAAAATGACATATCAAACTACATATGAAATGACATACACGGTCTAATAGAATTATCATGAATATAAATGAAAAATAATAGTTGGAAAATAATGATTTCTTAATTGAAGCAATGCGATCTGAAGGGCAGTTACTTTTGTCGAATTTTGCACTGAAACCATCATTTGAAAAATAAGGAAAAACTTAAATATTTATGCGACTCCTTAAGTTTTGGCTCAGAGAAACCTTTTTCACTTGAATTATGTCGATTTTATTTCAAATTATTTATTTTATGCACAAGTCTATACATATGCTGTGATGTCACGTTTCATTTCTTTAATTCTCAAATCATTGTCTCCGAATCGATGTATTTGGAAGCCTCCTAAGCGAAAATCCATTAACAGGATTGTGTGCCATAACTAACTCTTCAACGGTACACCTACTTCTTTGCTTTTTCTTTGCGATCCCCAATGCCTGTGCCGCCTACAGGCCACGTTTGAGCAAAAACGTTTATGTCTATATATTGGCTTCAAAATCGCTCTAATGATTTTGATGAAGCTTGTCAAAGACCCAAGGGGGGGGGGCAGAAAAATATTTATGAAGAAATTTAATTTAATTTAGGAATTAACTCATTAACTTGGAAAGTATATATTTTATAGAAAACTGACTTTACTGATAATAACGTCTTTTAGAGATGTACAATATTTTAAAAGTTACAGGGCTTTAAGGAAAAGACAAGTTTCATCAAAATGTTTAGACTACATGTAGTCATGTTTCTATAATATTTCGAGCAGGCTTTTTTAGAAAGTCCTTCAGT
>NW_027104891.1:37558-40034 GCF_000696795.3 Halyomorpha halys | reverse complement strand
TTTTTTTTTTTACGAGGGTTGGTGGAAATCTTCAAAAGACAGGGATAGGCCCCGTACCTATCCGTGTGTGGGATTTTTACCCACTAAAACCACCGCCCTACACCTGTTCATTCCTCTCCACGGGACCACCGCTAAGCATTACTTCATGGAGGGAAATGGCTGAGTGCCGCCTCGCTTTCTCCGCATGTTTTTTACGTTTCCATGCTACTAACGTCTTCTAGCCCTCTCTTCCTCTCTCAACCTCTTGAGAACTACTGTGGTGAATATCTTCACTGCGTTCCAATGCTGGTCTGATAGTAGCATATAGCTCATCACGTTCTATGGTGTGACGTGTCTTATATTTCGCTCTTCTTCTCTGGAAAAGTGCAAGCGTCGTCCATAGTGCCTGCTTCTTTCTCCAACAAGGAGTTCCACAGGTGGCATTCCGCACACCGCTTCGTAGGAAACAGTTCGAAAAGCGCTAACTGTCCTTAAACAAACTCCTCGATAAACTGAAACCATCTGTCTCCTGTATGATTTGGTATCCATCGCTTCTTTCCAAATCGGGGCTGCATATAACATAATGGAGGGGACAACAGTAGCCTGAAGCCTTCGGCTACTTTCTTTGGGACCTCCGGCGTTTGGCATAAGGCGTGACAAAAAGGATGCTACTTTAGCTGATTTGGCGCTAATATACTCGCCGTGAACATTAAAGCGGAGACGTGCATCGATCATGACTCCTAGAGGCTAGACTGGGAACGAATTTCGTGCCTACCAACAATGACAGTGATAGACTCAGCCTGCTTCCTGCTAGTTACTAGGAGAACCTCGGTATTGTGATCTGCAAGTTGTTGGCCTACTGCAGAGGTTTCTGGTCACAATCACTAGCTTTGTGACCTGCTTTACCACAGTTTCGACATAGGCAGGTCCTATCCTTTCCAACACAATTCCGGGCTATGTATCCGTACTCCCAGCTACGGAAACACTTTGCAACTTTGAGTCTTTCTCGTATACGGCTTACAACCAGTCCTACTCGGGCCTTTCCGTGAGCCATGATCTTCCTAGCCTCCAGAACCGGAAGTGAAATGACCGCCGTTTGCGTACCTCCATAGGCTTTACGTATAGATTTTATCGCTGTGATGGGTACTGACTCTTCACCCAGGAGAGGTTTTAAAGCCTCCGCAACCTCCTCTTTGGTGGTGAGATCATCCAAATCTCGAAGCTCGAAAAGGGACTCCTCCGTCCAGGTCCGCACTTCTGCCCCTTCGCTAAGCACATCCTCCATTGAGCTTTTAAGTGCAGCCAGAAATTGTTCCTTCTTCCGGTCCAATTGGAGTAAGAGGTCGCCTTTATTAATTTTCCGAACCTTTGTGATTGATGAAGCCATTTTCATCATCGCCGGATCTTCTCTCATCTTTCGTAGGACATCTGAGTACGACTGGCTCTCCGGTATTTTTACTATGACAGCATCAGGCCTCGGTGGCTTAGGGCGAGGTTTCTTCCTCGATCTTTTTCTTACTTCCTGTCATTGCTCCCTCTGTGGTTCTCCACGTTGAGCTGCCGATCTCTGAGGGCGATCTGCATTATGATGCACTACTTTTGCATTGGGTTGTGTGGTTTTCTTCCTGGCCTTGGTTATATCCCCCATTAAAGAAGGTGTGGTTATCGTTCCCTCTGTTTTAAAAGCATTTTTCCTAGGTGGACTTACTTCCTTCGTTTGGGTGTGGCTCTCTGCAGTTTCGATAGGGAGTGCAGCTGTTTCTAACTTTTCCAAGTAAAGTTGTATTTCGTATGCAAAACTTCTTATCTTGCCATGCACATTATTCTTGGTACGAATGAAGGAGAGAAACTGCTTAATCTTGCTCCCAAGATTCTGCATTACCTCTGTTGTGGTAAGTCTAGTGGCCAAGTCTCCCACCATTGCAGCACTGCGGTCGTATGATGACGACGCCGGGGAACTCGCTTTCGCATTCCCTATCGGCGCCGGTACTGGGGTTCCGTGCCCCTGCACCATAGCACCTTCCATTCTTTCTCATAGAAGTTTCGCATTTTATACCTTCTGCTAGGTTTTGAAACAGCCGCCTCTAACCTGAGGAACAGACGCTGACCAGTACGCCGCCTATTCTAGGAACCGTCGCGTCAGGATTTGAATCTAGTTTCGGTCCACCCCGAGGATTTTATTTTCCCGGTTCCCGCCATATCTGGTGAGAATCCCCCTATCCGCCACCTGGATAGGCGCCCGATTGGAGATTAGCTACTCCACACGGGAGCGGTGTGTGTGTGTGTTTTTTTTTTTACGAGGGTCGGTGGAAATCTTCAAAAGACACGGATAGGCCCGTACCTATCCGTGTGTGGGATTTTTACCCACTAAAACCACCGCCCTACACCTGTTCATTCCTCTCCACGGGACCACCGCTAGGCATTACTTCATGGAGGGAAATGGCTGAGTGCCGCCTCGCATTCTTCGCATGGTTTTCACGTTTTCATGCTAGTTACG
>NW_027104891.1:33256-36203 GCF_000696795.3 Halyomorpha halys | reverse complement strand
TCCACGGGCTCCGAACCAGAGGCCTCTCACGTTGAAGTCTCGTTCTCCGAAGCCCTCACGGAACTTCTCCTTGAGGAAAGGGAAACATTTATCGCAGATTTCCTTCTTTTCCCTATCTACCTTATTTGCCTGGTCGTTATTTTCATATCTCACGGTGGGATCCAGAATGATTGGCGACTTCCCCTTCTTAGTAAAAGCAACTATATCCGCATATCTTGTGGATCCATCCGTATCTACACAGTAGACCTCGTCAAAGCAGGCAAAATCTCTTTCTTTTAGGAGCTTCATTAATTCGTATTTCACTCTATGATGTCGGCGTGTTATGAGGAGGGAGTTGTTGGGACATTTCCCCAGCACATGTGCTGGTGTTTCCGGCTCTCTGTTGCATTTGCGACAGAGGAACCCAACTTCTCTATCCTGTCCGCTGACACCTGGGACTCCACGTTTGAATCCCATATTGAAACGACGTTTCGCAACTTTATTCTTTGGATGGATATGTCCAATGAAAAATACAGTTTTTTGGAAAAAAAAAAATTGCATCAACTAATTATTAAAAACCACATGTACATAGTATAATTTATGATTAATAAGTGTTACAATTAAAAAATTACTTTCAATTCTCTAGTACAATTTGTTCCACATCGCTTTGATATAACTAACTCAAGATTTGTGCCAGAACTGAATAGGATGAAATGGAGGCCGAGTTTGGTTACCGTTTTTTCTAGCAGATTTTTAATTATGTCTTATATATTTATTAGGTTAGAGTAACACGAATTTCAATTTTGTACATCATGACTGACCCTCAAGAATCACAAAAATATATATCTACAATAGTCAACAAAACATTAGAGTACTTGTATTGACTGATGATATATTATGGCAGTCATACTACTTTTTTTAATGTTGATTAGTAAGAACTTGGTTTAAGTAAAACCACCTTAAAAGTTGGTGAGAACACTGAGGGTGGATATGGCCGTTGTGAGGGAATGATGGTGGTGGCTATAAGTTAAGATGAAAGTGACCGATTAGTGATGGCGGTCGTGTCCCCGAAAGATTTCACAGGCACTCTTCAGGAGGAAACTTCCTCAGTTCTTTAGCGGGCCACGGTCCACGCTTCGTTTTTACCCTCCAATCCCCGCACGGCTTGTCTCCTGTCCTCAAAGCCACTAGTCATTATGGTCATCGGCACCCAATTTTTTTTTTCTATTTTCTAGTCCATTGACGACAAAGGTATTTGTCGAGCGTCGAAAATCCCCCTTGGAAGGTGTTGACAGCTTTAAACTGTAAGCGCTGCTGAAAAAGTATTAGCTGTACTTGATCCAATTGTTGTGTAGCTGGCCTTTCCGCCTGCCCCTCAAAAAGGCAACATTCCTAGTTCTATTAATATTTTTCTTATTGAAATTTATATTGATTTTTTTTTAACGCAATCTGTTCAACGAAATGTACTGATTGATATCGCAAATTAAATTATAACATCGATGTTTTCGATATATCGGTCTCGATACAGCCGATATTTTCGATGCATCTGTCTAAATTCTGTTTACCACACTTACTGATGTCTCACGTACGACTGTTTTATGTGCCATAGCATTTAATAAGCACAATAATAGTAATTTTCTTCATTTATATCTTTCTTATTTTATTTGTTTTTTAATGTACATTACATTATTAATTGTGAAATCTATGATATATAGTACAGGTTAGTAGAAAAGTTATATCCAAGCCAAACGCCTACTTCAAAATACATAATTTCAGTTTCATACAACTTTTCGTTACACAGCTAGGCTGGTCACATTCACACATACACAATTACACCTACAGTATAGTCATAATTGGTTGTTCACGCCAGTTGGGACTGGACAATTGGCATTTTTGTTGAAAACGATCTAATGAACTGCTCACAGATTGAGAATACGGCACTAGCAAAAACTTAGATACGGATAGAGAGAAATGCTTTATTTAGCCATGCTGCCCAATAATATTAGGTTGCTACATTACTCAGCATAGCAATCAATCCATGATCGGACATATATATTTACATGTTATAACAATAACAAATCTTAATACTACAAATATTAAATACAATACTAACTACAAATATTTTTTATCTTTTTATTTTTTTCTTTATCAGTTTAAAAATTTCATTACATTTAACAATTTTATTTCATTAACTTGACAATTTTACTCTCCCTATCTCACTCTCTCAGACCTCCCATTTTCAGTGATCCGCTATTCATGTTCGATCCGTTAAACAAATTTATCATCAGACAGCAATGTGGAGTCAAACCAAAGACGTAATAGTCAACGCAGTAGATCAGTTTATACAAAGAAACACATAAATTGAAAAAAATAAAAATATAAATTTAGTAAAAAAAAAAAAGTGAGTTAAAAGAAATACTTCAATGGATAGATAAGTTAAAAGAAATTATTTAATAAATAAATAAGTTAAGTGAATAAATAAATTAAAAACATTTAATTGTTTTTACAGAATTGGGTTTAAAAAACCTGCTAAAGGGTAGTTCTTGGATAATTGGTCTCTAGCGAAAAGGTACTAGAATGGTGCCTCTCCTCCATTATTTTATATATCGGCTCTTCCGGTAACTCCATTGTATGAGCCAAGTCTACGGGCAATACCACTTACATTTTTATTCAATTTTATTTATATGAAATTAACTGACTAATTTCATAGTAATCGGGGGAAAATGAAAACATTAGTTTATAAATTCAAACCATATTTATTTATTTTATGCCGACGTTTCGACCTGAGTTTCAGGTCTTCATCAGGGCTATAGAACAAAAGAGATAACAAGGCTATAGAACAAAAGAGATAACAATGTTGTTGTTATCTCTTTTGTTCTATAGGCCTGATGAAGACCTGAAACTCAGGTCGAAACGTCGGCATAAAATAAATAAATATGGTTTTGTTTATTTATGTTGTTCTTTGCTG
>NW_027104891.1:8930-32806 GCF_000696795.3 Halyomorpha halys | reverse complement strand
TTAATCAACATTAACTCAGAAAAGTGATTGACAAGTATGAAAAATGTATGATATAAAGTGGTACTTCCGGTATATTTTCAGGAAAATGTTGTTACATCCTAGGTGTATACCTATGCTCAAATAATAATAATAATATTTTTTATTTATTCTGGGATTCGTCTCTTAGAATAATATAAAGGCGTCAAAATCAGGCCTACTTTGTATCAAAGTAATATACAAAACAAAAATTAAATTATAAAACGTCATAAGATATAATAAAATAATGAATTTGAAAAGGTAAAAATGAACAACAATAATTAACAGAATATATAAAATAAAAATAGAACAAATAAAATAAAACCATATGTCATATCATAAAACATAAGATGACTGACACTTCTGATAATAAATAAAAATAAAAAAAATGATAAAAAATCAAATACAATTCAATTAAAAATGATAAATGAAAAGATACAATTTCATCTATATCTGTGTATATATAAAAGTATAAGTTAAGTATTGGCGAAAGCAAAATGTCAAAAAAGAGAAGGAATAAGATCTAACACGCTTGAACTGCTGTAAAATACTAGCTTTATTGTGTTCGCTACATCTCTTATATACCCTCGATCAGCTGATCCCCTCAGTCAGCTGACATCGAAATAACAGCTGACTCAGACTGTTACTTATAAACGATACAATACAGAAAATATATAAACCTTATTTGAAACTTTCAATTGTTATTCTTCCGGAATTGGGTGGACAGAAGTTAGTCGAAGATACGGGATTTTAAGATTGGAAGGGTATTAGATCTACGAATAAAGGAGTGAACAGAATAAATTGGTAATTTTAACTCCATAAAATATTTCGTTTTTTTGGGCTACACTAGCTGCATTCACTCAGTTTCGCGAGAACAGGTTTTCAGGACTTCGGGTACTTTAAAACGTGAATTTCCGTTGAAAACTCAGATTCGAATTTTTTTATGATCATAAGACTTCCTCTTACTATCTACAGGTATGTAAATATTAAAAAAAAATTACTAAAGAACGTCTTTTCATTTATTCATTTATTGAAATATATTGTATAGAATAATACAATAAGTAAGTGTGATGACTTATGAATTAAAACACATAACGATATCTTGCGATGGAACTGGCCATGGTTTCTGCGTTTCAATGAGTATCTTAAGTTAGAAGGTCCCGTACCCATCTTCTTAGACGCCTCGGAGTATTACCAGGAATAACTAGTGGGTTTGTGTGGGCTTGAAGTTTGTAATTTGGAATCTAAATAAATAGTGAAACCTTAATTAGTCCTGGACTATTTTTAATTGACTAGATCTGTTTATGAAAGGCAGGGGAACATGTCAGTTTTTTTCGTTCAGTAATAAATAATTTGTCAGAACCAGTAGTTTGTAACAATTGAAATTATTTACTCATATTTTATTTTAAATTTATATAATTTTCATATTATTTATTGATATATTTTTATTAATAGGAACACCTTGACCCAAACAAAAATTTATATTTAAACCCAATAGGAGAACTATATTAAAACATGGGGTTCCACATTACCACCTTCTACCCTATAGTAACAGATATATAAATTCCTTTCTTTACTTGGTTGGTAAATTTACTTTTGGATAAAAAACCTATAATATGTTTACATTTTGAGATCATTTTGTTGCATTTCACGAAGTTAAACTAATTAGTATCATTGTCTACTCCAATAAAACAGCACAAACCTGAAAATACCCAATGTGTTGACTACTCCCTTTTTACAAAATCATCAAGTATTAGACATCTTTTAAAAAGTTTTCATTTGTATAGATAATTGTTGATATTATTAATCAAAAATTGTTTTACTAAACCTAGTATCACTGCAAACCATGCAAAATGTTAGATTCAGTACTTTACTTTGTAAGGAGGTAGACCAATGGCTGTGATTCATTGTTTGGTCAGAATTTACTCTCACATTGCTATAACAATTTATTGATGACCAGCATTTTGACACATAATGTAATCATGAAGGCTGTTTGGTGGGTGAAGGTGTACAATAAACAAGTAATTTAATTAAGATTAATTTTTTCTGGTAGTAGGGAATTTGTTTTTCTTGACCACAGCCCTCACCGCCTTATTTATCATTTATATACAATAGATATAATATATAATACACATCTATAATAGATTCATATAGTACACCTCTATTTGTATTGGATATAAATACACATTGGAAATTTAGTTTACATTACTTTTATTAAAATTAATGGCAAACACCAATTGAACCCTGGGAGTTCCTCCATAGAATTTTGGAGAGTTTTACCTCAATCATACTCATGCGTATACTTCCAGAATCATAAAATCACATTTTGCTGTATATTAAGTTACTAAACTTCAGAACGCCTTAAACAAATTGATAATAAGGAGTAATTTTTTGGCAACAGAGCAATAGCTATTGTTTTACCATTAAACAATAGTTGAAATAAACTATCTAGGTGCACTGGGGGATGCGGCTCAACACATCCACTTATTTTGTATACACTCTCAAAGTTGTGTCACCTATTGCTGACAATAGGCAGTGGAGGGTTAGGTTTACCCCAGTAGATTTTTTAAATTTACTATACGGAATTTGCTCCTTGAGAGTTCAATCTGAGAGCCCTGGTTTAATCTCAGAATGAAAGGAAAAAATGCACTGCTAGAAATTATCGAACAAAGCATTAAAAAATTATTTAACAGTTTTAGAAGAATTATTGCTTATTTTACGACGTGTGTAGGGGCATTAATTATTAATAACAAATATTATTTTTCCAAAGCTATATATATTCAGCTTTAACATATTACATACTTCGACCATATACCGGAAAGGCCCAATTTAGTAGTATTGATCTTCAGTAATATGTACTTTCCAAAAAAAAATTATTAATATGAACTCGAAAATTTCTTTATATAAAAAAAAACAGACGTTTCGGAGTCCTCCGTCTTCAGGGTCAATTCTCTACAACTTTAAAAATGCAACAATAAAAATTAATTATAATTACATACTCATTTTCATTATTCAAAAACTTGTATTACCTTTTACAACACATTTTATTATTTTCAGTATTCTAGATTGTTCTTAGTGTAATTTTGTTGTTGTAAACTCCTTCTTGAAAACATATTTATAAATACTGTACATTTCATTCAGACATCAAGTTTGATAATTATTAATAAAGAAAAAAATAGTAAAATAGAGTAAGGGTTGATAAATATATAGAAGGTTTATGAATATAGAGAACATACTAAGGATTAGTTACAAGTTCAATTCCTTGAATTCGTTGGGAAAATAATAGTTGAATACAGATGTAAATACATTGGGTCGTTCAATACGAAATGTCAGCTATCATAGGAAAAGCTACTTACAAAAACAACTTTATCAAAATAAAACGCTTTTATTCAAAATATTTACCCTCATTTTATATACATTTCTCCCAACTTTTTATCAACTTTTCATCACAGAAATGAACAATTCAGGGTTTTGTGAAGAAAATGAAATCAGAAAATGCATTTCTGTCCAGAGAATCATTTTCAAAATCTTCAACTACTAACCAATTTCTGAAATGATAGAAATCTTTTGGAGATAAGTCTTGTGTGGAAGGACTTCGTAACACAACTGGTTTAGTTTCTTCACTGTCTTTCCTAAATCATGAGGTCTGGCGTTGTCGCTTGGAGTATAGGTAGCTTCAGGTTTACCAATGCAGGTTTTTTGATCCATTATGTCAATATCAATGCAGAACAATGTGGGTGTGATGTTTTCACCTCGCAGTAAAAAGGAGAAATAAATTATTCCTGCCATGGACAACCACTCAGAAATACAATATTTTTTTTTGACAGCACATTTTGTTTTGGCACGTGTCCTGGCCTTTCGTAGATAGTTAAGACGTGATATTATTTCGAGAAAATACTCGCGTGCGTTATCAGATACGCAATAATAATATATATATTATTGCTGCTCATCAAGTTCATAGATCTATATCTTTTACTTTACTAGTGCTTTTAAGTCTCGATATACTTGTGCTGCAAGTCCTTTAACAGTTGGTAAGGGTTTTCTTCAATAGTTAGCCTTCCTCTGGGCTGCTTATCTGTGTCATCAGCAAAAAGATTTTAAACCAACGGCGAGTGGTCCGTTCATCCTCTGAACGCCGTGGCAATGTTTCTTCCAGCCAGGGGTAAACAATTGCCAAATGTCCAAGCTTAAACTCATATGTAAAATTAATCGAAAATCGCGTGTTTCCATGCTATACTGAACAATGTGCAATCAATTTGAATGATAGTAAATATAAAAAAAATAGAGAATTAATAACGGCAGATCATAATCTGTAAACTTAAAGAACAATAGTTCACTGACACCACTTGGAATTTCTGAAATAATAAAAAAGGATATTTCGAATGAATTAAGCCTTAATTCATATTAATGAATCTCTCATTAATATTAATGAGAGAAAGAAATACTTTATTCATTACCAAATACATCGGGTTGCTACATTACACAGCATACTGATCAATCCGTGACTGATATAAATATAAGTTATATATTTTTACATGATATAATATAATAGATAGATAACATTTTTTTTTCTTCCACAGTTTTCTTTTACTTTTCTTTTAGTTATTAGTTTATTATAATTAGTTAAAAATATATGACGAGTAGAACAAATATTATTTTCGCCTCAATTTTTGTATATTTCATTTTTGCAACATATTGCATAATTACAGTGCCCCTAATAACACTTCTGTACCAAGCAAAATGTGGCTATCAGTTACGAGGGTGGCCAAAAAATCAAGTATCGAGCTGTCATTAAATATTTGTTTTTGAAAGGCAATACGCCTACGCATATCAAAGATGAGTTGGATTCTGTGCATGGGGACTCTGCACCATCATTTAATACTATGAAATTTTGGGCAGGTGAATTTAAACGTGGCCGTAAGAGCTTAGAAGACGATAAACGTTCGGGACGCCCAAAAACTGCTGACGAAAACATCGCCAAAGTTCATCAAATGTTGCTAGATGACCTCTGAATTAAAGCGAGGGAGATAGCAGAGGTTATGAATATGTCAAAAGAACGTGTTTGTTACATATTAAATCAATATTAAGATATGAGGAAGCTGTCCACACGTTGGGTGCCGGGTTTGCTCACGTTAGACCAAAAATGAGTTCGAATGTACATTTCCAACGCTCTGTTGCCGCAGTTTAGGCGCAATAAATCCGAGTTTTGGCACCGATTAATTACTGTAAATGAAACTTAGATACACCATTATACGCCCGAAAAAAAAATCCAAACACTCCACGTCCAAACAGTGTACTGCAAAGGGGAACCGACTCCAAGAAAATCAAAAACTCTCGGATGGGAAAATGATGGCGATTGTTTTTCGGATAGTCATGGAGTTATTTTAATCTATTTTAATCTAATTTGAATCATTAGAGGAGCGTATTACGCATCATTACTTGACAAGCTGAAGGCAGAACTTGCGGGAAAACGTCCACATTTGCAGAAAAAGAAAATCCTGTTTCACGTCTCAGCGGTTGCCATGGCGAAAATCCACGAATTACGGTTTGAACTCCTTGACCATCCGCCTTACTAACCATATCTA
Source organism: Halyomorpha halys (assembly GCF_000696795.3). Lineage (NCBI taxonomy): Eukaryota > Metazoa > Arthropoda > Insecta > Hemiptera > Pentatomidae > Halyomorpha > Halyomorpha halys. Next base: position 27,206 of record NW_027104891.1, on the reverse strand, counting down.
GCCCCAAGCGTCTTCTTTTTGTTCCTTTATGGGAGTACATAAAGCAGATGAGGGAAGAACCTGAGAGATTGAAAATAACAGACCTAGACTGGTTCGATAGGGATGACTATTGCAGAAGACTAAACGAAATTAAGGTCCTTGAGGGGGGAGAGAGGTGCTAAAAAGGGTGTCTCGTGAACCAACGAAAGAAGGAAGGAACAATTGGAAAGAGTGAAGAAGAGATTGGAAGAAAGAAAGGAGAGAAGGGGTATGAAAAGAAGTGAAAATAATGATATTCGCGTGACCTTTAAGGCCGTCCAGTGAAAAAAAATATGAGTTTATAAGTGATGTTAAAAAAAAAATATTAAAGCTGTAATGTAAATTATAACCACAAAAATATAAAATGAGAATCATACAAAATGTTATATACAAGATTAATCGTCACAATTGTGAGGGTAACTGTTACTGTACATGGTGATTGTAAAAATGTTAAAAATATAAACACAACAGTACTGCCCCAACACAGCATAAAACTAAAACATAGTTTTGATTTAAAAAAATTCCAAATTCATAATAAAAAACAGAAATCAAACCAAAAATAAAATAAGAATAGAAGGTATATACATAACAAAAAACATGGGACATGCAGTAAATTTTCAAACTGATACACATATTTAAGTACACATTACAAAGACATTAAAAATAAAGAGCAAACCATCTAGTTAATATTATATCACATACTAGTAATTTTGGAATGAAGAAATATTATAGGCTTAACCAGCATTAAATAAAAATTTTATCTTTTAACAAATAGTGCTAGTAAATATAAGCATGGAGGTAGTTTACCAGTTATCAGCGTAATCAGATTAACCTTAGAATGTAACAACGAAGTTTAAGAAAAGTATCCTGATTTTGAGCATGTTATGTGTATTTTTACAAGATTGACAATTGATATTATTGTATTTTAAATGTGGACATTAAGGAGAATAGTTTTATATCATATTTGAAATTACACTTTTAAAAATATTAAATATTAGGTAATTATTGGTATTTAATTTTGGAATTGTTGTTTTGGTGTTTGGATTATTTGGTTGTTGTGAATAGCAGTATGCCTAATGATAGGGCTCCGAAAAGTTGTATACAAAAAACGAGAAATTTGTGAAAAATGTGAAATTTTTAAAGTACAAAAAAAAGTTCAATTCACTTCAACTCATTAAACATATTAAAACTGTATATCAACAGATTGTCCTTGATAATAGCCACGTTGGACGAAACTTTGGTGAACTAAATTATTAAAAAGGATGGGATTTAAAGGATCTACTTAATTGTAACTGATGACCACATTTTGCTTAGTACAAAAGTTTTATTAGGAACAAGTTAATTAAGCAATATATGGAGTAATGTTGCAAAAATGAGGCATACCAAAATTTAGGCGAAAACGAAACGGACAAATGAGGGCTGTCCAGAAAGTAACAGACGTTTTTGCCTATCGTGGCGATGGGTGGGGGTAGAGCCGCCATCTTGGTGTCCGAATGTTCCTACATTCGTACGCATCCAGCTGTTGTAGAGTGAGGACTGTGCATTCCTCACTTTGCTCTCTGAGTCGTCTGCAATAGTAAATCCCGCCACTTGTGAAGTGCGCTCTGTGGTTCGGTTTTTGTTCGCTTGAAACAACAGGTCAATTGAAATTTATCGTTAGCTTTGTGATATTTACGGGGAGAGAATAGTGAGTGAAAGCCGACCATGTACCAGTGTTTATGCCGAGGACCGCAGCGGTAGGCCTAGCCTTGTGACTGATGACCAGGCAATGTAAATCAATGATAAAATTCGTGAAAACCCTCGTTTCACGATTACAGAACTGTCGGGACATTTTCGTCAAATTGTGGTGAAGAAGCTTGGTTACCACAAATTTTGTGCTCGGTGGGTTCCGAAAATCTTAACGGAAGACCATAAGAAACAGAACCTGGCTGCAGCACTGACCTTTCTCCAATGAAACGTACGTCCACACCTTAACCGAAATCGTATTCGGGCACTCTTGGATGGTTTTGAATGGGAGGTGTTTGACCATCCAACATACCCGGATTTGGCGCCGAGCGATTATCACCTCTTCCCTGCAATGAAATAATGGCTCGGTAAACAACTCTGTGATACTGACGCCAAACTGCATGCGTGTGTAACCCAGTGGTTGAAATCCCAAGCAACATATTTCTACAAAGAGGGTATTAAAAAATGTGTGCTATGGTACAATAAATGTCCCGATTTGAATGGCGATTGTGTAGAAAAATAGCTTAGGAGTGTACCTATCGAATGTATATAATAAACTTTGAGTTTTTTAATTTGTGAATTGTTTATTTCAAAACGTTTGTTAGTTTCTGGACAGCCCTCGTATATTTTGTTCTATCCATAATGTACTATGTTCAATCTCTCCATAAATGACTATCCAAAATTTAAAAAGGTTGATATAGCCTTTTTTGCCAATGATCCAGCGATTTACACGTCTTCATATCGTAATGACTCAATCGTTAATTGGTTAAAAGATGCTATCAAAAATATGTAAATACCTTAAAAAATGATGAAGCAGAAGCCATAATTTTCACGAAACGACGGCCTATACTTCCATCGACCATAGATTTGAATAATCAAAATAAACATTATCCAGTAGAAATAAATTGATAATATATAAAGCGGTGCTAAGACTCATCTAAATTATGTCCGCCCCACATAGAGCTCTACTAGTTCAACTAATATAAACAAAAATACAAGTATTACAAAACAAAGGTCACAGAATTGGTAATAACTATCCATATTACACTAGAATATCTAAAATTCACTCTAAATTAAATACAGACATCGTACAGAATTACATATATAAACTGACACATAATTTCTTCCAGTCTTGCCTCAACTCATTTCATTAAACCCTTAAATCACGATATATGAAATCACACTGAAACTAAAACCCGTAGATATTGACACTAAAGAACTAAACATATGGTATATTAATGTAAATCTAAATCAATGATCGGTGTTTCATGTTACTCAATGGTATGCATTTTATTTTATTCAATGTTACGTATTTTATTTTAATTTAATTGTGTTTTGTTTTTTCCATTCTGTTTGTTTTACCAAAATGTAAAGTAGAATAATTATGTAAAATGTAGTTAGTATCTAGAAAATTGTATTGTGTAAAGGAGTATCCTAAAACAATGTGGTAAATGCTGTACATTATATATTTATCCAATTGAAAAAACCAATCATAATATTTTTGTGTCGTTACATAGATGATAGACATTCCATTTTCAAACAAAAAGTTAATAAATACAATAAAATTTGGATTTTATTTTCAATTTTTAAAAATTCATAAATAAGTCAAATCAATTCTCTCCTTCTGAAAATCAGCTTCCGGGGTATGATTGACTCAATCTGTTTTAGAAATCTGGAATTTCTGCCGAGAAAGTGCACCGCTTCCAACTTAAAAAAAGGTTTGCGAAGGAAGAAACGTGATAGGACTGGAGGGGGGGGGGGAGCAAGAGAGAGTGGGAGAGGAGTAGGTGTCACTAAATAGAGTGATGACTACGAGCCTATTTACTATTGAGACGTCACTAACTCCCCGTGACCGAGGCCCGTAATATACTTGTTACCCATCGTGACTTGCGGGAAAAGTGGACTAACAAATTTTTATTCAAAGGCCGCCCCGCGTCTAATGTAAATAGAGAAGGCTCAGTTCATTTTACGCTATGAGGACCCGAGACGGCTTTAGTGTGAGTAAAAAGTTAAGGGGAAGAAAAAAATGGAGTGAAAAAAAAAAGACTTGAGTTAAGAAACAATCAAGCTCCCTGAGAAAGCGGTTCATTCAGCTTCTCTTCTGTACGTATCCACCATCCACTTCTTGTGCACTCTAAACACACATAGAGGCTAAGGGTACGAAATTAATCAAGTATTTTCTTGATTACTTGGCTCAACACCAATTTCGAATCTGGGATCTAGATGTCAAATATTAATTTCTAGCCGTTGTTTGGGTTGCGGTCAATAAAGGTACAAAGTAGTAGAAAAAAGTAGTTAATTTTAACCAACGTTTTGTCCCACTTTAAAGGACTTCGTCAGGGCTAAATGAAAACAAGATTCAAATATTGTAAGAAGTGACAGATAATTAGAATATATAATAGCTTAAGTTAACTAAGTATAAATATAGGTGAATAGGAAACTAATTACGAATAAATACAGTGGAGTGTGATAGAATTGTTGGTAAACAAATGCTTGTTACTTGTTAATGTACAATACTTTAGCTGCATTTACTTCACCTATCTGTTTAGCATTTATACTTTTTTACCATATTCGAACTATTTCTAAAAAGTATTGTTCTATTATTTATTACCCTTCTGCTCTTTATTAACAATTCTGTTACATTTGGCTGTAATTATTAGTTATCAGTTTCCTAATCTTCCTTAACTTAAGCTTTTTATGTTGTTTTTTTTAGAAACATTTTTATTTGCCTATTTTCTTACTTTCTTTGTATAAATATTCTAATTTTCTGTAACTTCTTAAAATGTTTGCATCTTGTAGTCATTTAGCTTTGAACAAGAACTTTAGAGTACGTTTCGCTCTTGGTTAACATTAAATTTTTTTTCTACTATTTTGTAGCTTTATTGACTGGAACCCGGACAATATAATTCATACTGGCAGCTATCTTCTCCTAATAATTACTTCCCCGTAACTAATTATTTTTATCTGATGAAGTTTGCTTTTATAGAAAGCATAAAGATATTTAGGAAAATCTTTCGAAACGAAAACGTAATTCCAAAACTAAGTGCCTGACAGAATAGCTTGCAGTTCCGTTTTTAAAGTTGATGACTCTTGGAATGCGCGTACAAAACTGAAATGACAAGAAACTGCTCGTAGATTTCGATTACCACAACTCTTACTCGACATACGCTCCAAAATTCCCATTTACTAAAAAACAAATATATATACACCTTAATTATCAGACCTTTTATGGACACAAGGAATTAAGCTCTTGATCCATTGAAACCATAAAATTCCTTCCGTTACCATACATTACATTCCAAAATCCTTAAATAAACTTACATAAAGACCTAATTATCCCATTGATAATTATCCCCTCAGGAAAAATGAATTCGAAGGAAATTTACTTAGCTTTCATTTCAGTCCATAAAAGAATGATAAATCCCAATGGTTCTCATAGAAATGACGGATAACCAAAAATATTGAAAAGTTGAATTTTGGAAAAAAAAAAAATTCCGTTCAAGTAGTAATTCTTAATTTTTAATATAAATAACAAATTTATAATCCAAATCAAATATTATAAGTAAGAAATTAAGAAGTTGTTATCAGATGTATAAGGATCAAAATTTATTCTAAAATACAATTTTAATCCAAACTTTTTTAGTAAGTTTTCTGTTCTAATTTATTTAAAAATCTTTTGAAAAAAATAAGCCAGTTTTATCTGTTTCTTCTTGATCCCTCCTTACAACCCCCAGGTAGTATATACCCTAGGTGGCTATAAACTACGATATATTTATAAACAATAATAATGTGTTAGCCAATGGGTGGCACTCACAAAAATAAGCCTGGGAGCGACGGACCCATCCTATGAAAATCACGAGGCTTTGGACCTCCACGGTCTGCCAGGCCAATAAAAAAAAAATAATGAGTTATCCACCTTTTTTACCCTGAGTGGGATTTAGCTACTTAATAAATGAGATCCAAGCGAGATTCGAACCGAACCCTGATTCGAACCGAACCCTTACCCGAAAGGGCTAACCAACATACCCATTACATCAAAGCTACGTTTCACAAGAGTTCGTTTCTCCATCTCCATCTACTTTCATATTAAAAAGACATCAGTCGACAACAAATGTTTCAGAATTTTCGAGCATCTTGTAGACTAGTTTTTTAAATTGTAGCTATTTTAAAGTTACATGATAAGTAGTTAGTACTCCAATTGGAAAGTCTTAATACATAAAACAAAATATCTAAAATAAAGTTTAATCAGTTAATATGTGGTTCATATAAGGTCAGAAGATATTTATCCATAAACTGATATTGATAAGTATTAGTAAATGGACGAGTGAACCCATTAGAAATGGATAAGAAAAAAAGTTAATTAGAAATTTCCTATTGCTGACAGTGTCCAATAATAGATTTTTTTTTCTTTTTTATGACCCCCTTCCTAGTCATTTCTAGCTTGGGGGGGGAGGGGGTTATGAGCAGGGTGCTACCCTATTCTAACTAAGTTAGGGGTCAGGTTTTCATTTCGTGGGACCACCACAGAAATAAAAATTCGCCACCTAGGCCTACATACCAGTTAAAGTTGGCGATTTAACTCTTTCAGCTATTAGCAGGAGCTATTTATTAAAAGTTTTGGCCGAATATAATTATGTCATTTACAATTAACATAAACTTCTTTAGTTGAAGAACTAGAAAACTTAATTTTTTTAGTCTATTTCTCTCGCGCTAATAGAAAGAAGAATACATATATATATTATACGTCTTCCTTGGCTGCTATTTTGTTCAATTTTTTTTTTGTTTGTAAAAACATTTGAGTTGAGTTTTCATAGTTCTAGTAAATTAATGTGCCGTGAGATAAACAATAATTAAATATATTTTTTTGGCATTCTCACTGTAAATTGGTAACTAGACTAGGACTCTACACCTGTCATATACAGCAATCATTTACATTAAAGGTCATCTCTTCTTCTTTCCCATCCTCCTGTTTGTGGAGGAGCCTCTAACCACTTGGTCCATACATCTCGGTCTATAGGCTTTCCAGACTTAGTCCTTGGATATGCTCAATATAATTCCTTCTAAATCTGCCTAGTCTCCTTCCAGTCGGCCTCTCCTCCATACGTTTTCTTGCCACTCTGTCTTTCCCTATTCTACAGACGTGTCCATACCATCAGAGCTGCCGGTGTTCAATTATTGATTTCACTGAGGTGATCTGAAGTTCTCCTCATATTCTTTCATTCCTTATCCCGTCTCTCCTAGTTTACCCGAATATTCTTCGCAACAATAGCATTTCAGCAGCTCTAATTCTGCTCATGTGCTTGTCTTGGGTGACTCAACTTTCACTGCCATATAATAATGTTGGAAGATATAATGCTTTAAAAATATGGAGCGTGATATCCTTACCTACCTTCTCTTTCCTACAATAGTATTGCATATCTGATAGTAAATACTGTTTGCTTTATTTATCCTATTGGACAATTCTCGGTTTATTTTACCAGATTTATTGAAAATTGTTCCATGGTAGGTATAGAAGTCCACTCTTCCCAATACGTCATCATTGCACACTATTCTTACATTGCCCACGTCCACCTTGTTGAACGCGACGGTGGTGCACATAAATTAGATGTTTTTACTGTTTTATTAGTTACGGTTAAATAACATAAAACGTTCTTACTGTTGTGAGAACATACGACAAAAAAACATAAAACGAAGCCTTGGTGGCAACCTCCTCTACTGTTACAAAACTGTTGCAAACGATTTGACATATTCAGTTTGTCACAGAGCAACATGTATACAATAAAAAATGAATTTTCACATCCCACTTCAACACACCTCATCTCTGGCAACAGTCATAACCTTGCTCTTGTTATGTTCTCACACCCCTTTCTCTTTTGCCCAAACAGTAAAATAGTCACTTTAGACAGCAAACTATTATTTAACCACCACAATTTTATATAAAATGAATCAATCATGTACTTAAAATAAAAATTAAATTATCCATCAGAAATAAATTGATACTGTACAAAGTGGTACTAAGACCCATTTTAACTTATGTCTGCCCTATATAGAGTTCAACCAATATAAAACAAATACAAGTATTTCAATATAAATGCCTCGGAATTGTTAATAACTATCCATATTACACTTGAATATTTAAAATGCACTCTGAATTAAATATAGACACAGTACAGGATTGGATATAAACACTGACACATAATTTCTTCCCGTCTTGACCCAACAAATCAAAACTTCAGATCACAGAAATAGGAAATCACACTAAAACTACAGCGCGTAGATACAAACACAAAATAACCTAACTCATATTAATTTAAATATAAATTAATGATATGTATTTAATTCTACTCAATGCTACGTATTTTATTTCAATAATTTTTTTTTTCTCCTAGGGTATACTTCACGTATTAACAATCAAAGGCTATTTAGAATTACACGAGTTGACCAATCGTAAATGTACCTTCAATATATTTCAATACGATTCACCACTTTTGGTTGAAAATAAGACTTTTACGACTAGAAAATGTGTGATCTAATATAATGGAATAACTTGATAGGACTCCTTATCCTTTATTTATAGTATATGGTTCTCCTGGAGTTTAATAGTAATATATTTCTTGAGCTTAAAAAATGATATAAAATTTCCAGAAAGTGAAAACTTGGAAGATGTTTTCACTTTTACTATTAATGAAAAAATAAAAGAACGCAAAACAAGCAAAACGCTTTCCCTTTATCTCTAAAAGAACATATTGCATACAAATAGAAATTTATATTATCATAATATCATATAAATCTATGAAACATTAAACCTAGCTGAAATATTCTTTTACGATATTTGGAATATCTTGAAATATTATGTTTTCATGATATGTTAGCTCTAGCTAGAAAGCTGACCCGAAAGTGCTAGGTCAACATAGCCTTTACACAGAGATCATTATAGGTTTCACTAGAGTTCGTTTCCCCATCTCCTTTTATATTAATATGATATCAGTAGACAACCAATATTTCGGAATGTATAACATCTTGTTGCCTAGCGTTTTCAGATTGCTACTTTAAAGAAAATATGACAAGCAGTACTCCTAGCACTCCAATAGGAAAATCATTAATATTTAAACAGTTGATATGTTATTAATATCAGTGGTTAGAAGATACTCTTATTTCAGTCGATATTGATAATCTTTTACAAATAGACGAGTAAACCCCCTAGAAATGGAGATAAAAAAAGTTAATTAGAAATTTGTTATTGTCGCCAGTATCCTACTGGGAACTTTTTTATATGACCCCCTTCCTGGTCATTTCTGACATGTGAGGGGGGGAGGTTATCTACAGGGTATTTTTTATATCTTCTGCAATTCTCATGAATTTCTATGGTGTTCACACACGCCAATGAAACTTTCTCACAAAAGTTGCTCCAGTGTGTACACTTTTATAGGAAAAGAGTCTTATCACAAAGGTCAATAAAGCTCATTTTTTCTGGCCTATCAAAAATATAAAATAAGTTTTCCAGTATTAAATTGGAAGTGGTGGAAGAAATTTAGAAAAAAATACTTCAACAAACAAACCTAATTCTGAAAAACTACAATTCGTATACTAACTTTCGTTAGCAGTGACTTGGCCGAAATCCTTTTTATTGGATAATTTAAAACAAAATAACAGCAACCAGTAAAAACTCACTTCTTCCTAATGGTGAAATAACGCCTGTAAGTAGATTAGGTCTACGGCTCACAAATATTGTTTAATGGGTGAACCAGTTGCGGTGTATTCGTTTATAGCTATTAGAGTGTTAGAAACCTCACTCACAAACAAGATCAAACACAGCTGTAGTTTCGAGATTAGAAAGACCTACGCCTCAACTCCCACTATAGACGTCCCTATATGATACCATACCATCACATTCTAAATTTTTAAATCAAATTAAGATTTATCCTTTTATGGATAAGGTCACTCACAGAATTTCTAAGAAAGAGAGAAACTAAACTAGAAACCATTGGAGACCTGTACATGGTGGGGGGGATAAGGATTGACTAAAAATTCAATTCAGTCAAAATGTTTGTTAAAATTAAATAAAAAAATAATTTCAATCTATCCTAAATAATATCAAAAATATTCTTTTGATGTACGTTTTAAGGAACTTTTCATAAGAAATTTCTAAAAAAATGGTTATAAATTTCCAAACTACCAAAAGCTAAAAACATTTATTTATTTTAAACAATTTTTTTTTATATCAATCGCTTTGATTTTTGTGATTTTTTCTTTTAGTTTCAATTAAAATGTAGCAAGGACGTTCTAATGATAAATTTATAAATGTCTTTATAACCCAAGTTATCCGAGGTCAGATCAATAAAATTATTCTTAATAATTTCCAAACATTTACTCATGTCCCAGTCATAACATGAATCTACGAGTATTTCTACTAGGGAAAAAGATAATTTGAATTTTTAAGGAAATGTTTTTTTCGATAAAATGTCTTGTTGAACTTTCAGGTAAAACGTAGGTATTCGTTTTATCGTAACTTTTTTTCCTACTTTTCTCGGGGTTCTCAATCTCTAAAAAAAAAAAATCTAGAACGATTTAAGGAGAAGATCTTAGGCAAGTTTAATCATCCAGGTGTTGTATTATATATTTTAAAAAACAAGTTTTTCGACAATTGTGGATTCACCATTGAGCACTGGGTACCCGGTTTGGTACATTCTACAAAACAAAAAGAAAAGCAACATAATCAGTTCCCAGAACAATGGCTTTGCATGCATTTTTCAGGAACTCTGAACTGTCTAGATTTGACCTGTTTTTTTTTGTTTTGTTTTTCTTGCATAGTAGCGATAGGGAAGTCAAAATTGAGAACTGAATTTTTTTTTATATATTTTAAAAAGAACTAAGAAGTGGGGGAAGAGTACTTTTTGACTCAAATGAATATTTACATGCTCACGACGCCGCTCAAACTCGACAAGTAATTATCCTGGTAAAATTCGCCCTACTGTTCGCAAACATGGTGAAATGAAAAAAAGAATACCTAAAGCAACAGCGGAACCATTGTCCAAATGGAGAAAATGGAATAAAAAAAGAAGTGTGGTGTAGCAGAAGAGAAGAATGAAAAAGAATTAAAGATGGGCACGAGACCTCACGTCGATGGGAATTGGACACAGGTGAGGCCTCGCGTCACAAAGCCTCTTGTTTCTTCAATAAACAGCTCCGGAAATAAGATGTTTTGAGCCGCTAGCCCTGCTCCTCTATTTGTTATGGGTGCTAACAATGAAGAGATCCATTGCCACCTTAGGCCCAGGGCAGCTCCTCTATTGAAGGGATAATCAACTGTCTCACAATTCGGGTCAGCAAACTGATCACCTGAGCAATTCTCACAATACACTTCTTTCTAGCCATCTCTATAAATGACCCATTTTATTGAATACTAGAAGATCCCGCTATGCTTCGCTATTGCTATATTTGAGGATGTATAAACATTAATTTAACACAATTGAAACATTGATAACAATTAATATATGGATGAAGTGATAAGGCGGTAAGTATAGTAATATAAATGGTAACAGCTGACTTCATTGAATAATCCTTAATACTGCTCCCATTTAGATGTTTTTTTCTAGACAATTTGATTATTTATGATATTTTAACATATATACTACAACTTCAAGACGACTCTATCAATCTAAACCAAAGTTTGCAGTTGTTTATGGCTCTATAAACAGCAGCAAAGAGCACAAACCAGATCTTATTAAATAAATTAGAACCGGAGATATAAAGTAAAATTTTTAAATTTTTTTTCTTGTTTTTCAACCTAATATTTCGACCTTATTTAATTTAAATTTTGTTAATGTAGGTTAATAGAGGAGACCTTTTTGCAAACAGTTTTGCAACGGTTGTACTAAGGTAGGAATTGGATAAATTACAGAGATGTTATGGAAGATTATATCAACAATGGGCATCGGAATAAAAGAAAATCCTCCAAAGTAGAATCCATTTCTAATTTTTAATTTCTTTGAAAAATGCTATTTGAGGTTTTCAGACAACACTAAAAACGAATATCATTTTCTTTTTCTTAAAAAAAAATTCTTTTCTTACTTTACTGAAATGCTCAATATGTTTTATTACTTTTAGTGAATAAAAAATCATTTAATAGAATGAGTATTTTTTTTTCTTATCCTTGAGAAAGAGACAAATGGATTGGTATAAAATAACCATGAAACAATGAACAATTACTTTTTCAACTGCACGCCGAAATTGCTTAATTTTGTAATTATTTTTTTTTAAATCTAAAATCTCGAGCAAGCCTATAATCCTCCTTGGGAAAATCCTGAACATTCAGCAAAACCCCAATCGCAATCGGACGAACGGTAGGGCTTTGCATAAAGTAGGAAAAAACAAATATTCATTTTTATATCTCAAATTACTTTTTTTCATGTTTAATTAGATTAGATCCATTGTCGATTTAAGCAGTAATGTATTCTGTTGAAGCCACCGCGAATCGACGAAATCGTTGTGAAGGAAGCTCTAAAGAAGAAGAAACTGGATTGGATATAAACATTTATTTGGTGAGGCCAACAATAGAACGCATACACATATAATAAAACAAAATAGTTAAAATAAAATAAAATTATAAAAACGAACAATGAAAAGAAAGAATCAAACTAGCAAAAACAAACTTATAAATTATCTGTTGTCAAGCGACGCCTCAGCAACTGTTTGACATTCCTCAGCAACTTTTCTCTTATTCTTAAATATTTTTGTACAAAATACATATGTTTCTTCTAAAACAAACTAAACGTCTGAAGAAAATAATACAACTAAAAATGAATGTAATTATATTAAAAAGTAACTAATAAACTTGGCGTTAACATGTTCACTATCTGAAAGACGGTATATAAGTCAAGTTGTTTGATGCCTCAGTTTTAATTCAGATCTTGAATGTTTATGAAATTCAATTCTTGAGCGAACATTGGACCCCCTATCAGCATTAGAATTTTTTCCCACCGTATTCCAGATATTTCATACTAATTATGCCCTCTTCTCGAAAAAATACATCAATGTCTTACTTCCTTTTTTATAGCAAGAATTAAAGCCTATTTCGCTCCTTCATTGATCATTAATTTAGTTTGATAAAATTTCCAATCATTAATTTTTACTATATATAAAGAAGGAATAATGTTAAATTACAAGAAAAAGAACAAAAAAAAAAAAAGATAAATAAAATTTAGATAAAGCTAGCCTAAAAAATACGTTAATTTATTTCTAAACAAATCATTCCAACTACTTTTAGTTAAAGTATTAAATAACTTCAATTAATTTAGTAAACTTAGCGATTTATATAATGTTAATATATTTCATTATAACTTATGATAAATTATATTTGACTTAAAGTATTAACAATTTTCCAAACTGGAAGTACCTGAATCTGAAGAGGCGTTTTCTGATTGGTAACTGTAACTAGGAGAGCAAGGCCTTGAATATGGAGAGGCAGGAACTACACAGTTGTTATGATCCTCTAGAACAGAAATATTGTTATATGTAAATGTAATTAAATAAATATGTGTACATATGTGTCTGTGAGGGTGCGTACGTGCCTGTATTTGTTTGTGCAAATCCGTTAATACAATGAGTAACAATTTATAAGAACCTGATGTTGTCAATCCGTGACATAGTAATGCCTATAAATCTTTAAATCTTGGTTTGATTTAAAATTAATTCATAATAGCTGACATTGAACTTGACTCAAATACAACACAAAAGTGTCCTAACTTAAAGTTTAAATTGAAGAGGAATGTAGAGCATGAATTCGCCGCTTTATCTGCTCAGCTTTAATCACTTATTTTAATTCTTCTTTTGTTTTTCATTCCTTTATCGTGAAACTCTCGCCACTATGAAATTCAGTCTTTCCGAGATGCCCCGTGAAACGTGTGCACCAAGGCAATTTTCACAGATTCGAAACCCTCTCTCAATGTCCTCCTCTACTATTCATTACTTCTTAAGAGCATTCCTATTCAGTTCCTGAGAAAATGTTTGAGTAGGGGGGGAGTCCAGTCAGTGGGGTAATAATGAGTAGAAATAATTGAAACGTATTTTGTTTGTGAATGCTGAAACAAATAGCATACTTATCGATCATGGATAAACACTATTATGTATTAACAAAGATACAAAACATTCTTTCTTCTACTTTTTCTTTTTTCAAACAATAATTAGCTATATAACCTAAATACAACATATCTTAAATAATTTTTTTTTTTAACTATTTTATTTTATTCTTTTATATATGTTTTTTCCTTCTCCTTCTTCTCACACAAAGTTATTTCATTTTCCTTATTAATTTTTTCCTTTTTTTTTTTCTCGAGCCCATTTACACTATTCGCAACACACGTTCAATTTGTTACACCAATGCAATGCAAATTAAAAGAAATTATAAATATAGTATAAATCAAAAATAAAATAGCCTCAGCTGTAGAACAATTAAAAACAAGTAAAGAAGTTAAAGAAAACAATAAATAAATTATTAAAAAAAACATAAAAATAATTTAAAAGAAATGAATAATTAAGTAAAAAAAATACACAAATAAATAAGTTAAAAGCAAAACAAAAAACATAATATTGTAAATGCAAGTATTTATTTACTTAGAGGATTGTTTGATTTATACTGAAAAGAATGAACTAATATAAATTAGAGAAAAATTATTAAAGCTAATTAAATTTATTTTAAATCCATTTTGCATAACTGTCATGAACGTTTATTTCATGAAATTTTTAAATTTCGGGGGAAAAGTAGATTTTTGAAGAGCTGTATGTTAGAAACTCATGTTCGTAGAGAGCACATTTTAGACTCAAACAGTAAAAAATATCAGATGTATTCTGTCAGGCAAATAGTTTTTTGATTTATTTCTAAATATAAAAAAAAACAAAAAAAAACGGGAAAATTTCACTGAATATCCAAAATATCGTTTCAATAGCTACATTGAAATTTATAAGTAAGAAATAAAGATTTTCGTTATTATTCAATTTATGTAATCAAAATTTGATTTTATACATATAAATAAATAGAATAATTTTTATTTTATGACTATGTGGGAGCGCGGTGGCGCTATGGTAAGGCACGATGTTACTAACTCCAAGTAGGGATGGGATATCGAAAGAAAAATATCGATATCGATATCGATATCTGATAGCAATATCGATATCGATATAATATCGGGACTAAAATATCGATATTTTAAAATATCGATATCGAAAATTTACCGAATTAAAATAATAATAATTATAAAATGATAACATAGCAAGACATATGAAGACTTATTTGAACACAACGACAACCATATCATAAACATAACAAATATAAACTAAAATATAATTGTTTTATTGAAGAAAATTTAAAAATAGAATATCGATGCTTTATTTTGATAATGATATTACATATTTATTTCGAGATTTTACATTGTTGTAATATCGATATGGAATATTAGCAACAATATTCCGATATTATTTTATTGAAATATCAATATTTTGTTTTAAAAGACTAAAAAATTGTATAGAATAATTAAAAATGGATTATCGATATTTTATGTTGATAATTACATATTTATTTCGATATTATCTAATGTTGTAAAATCCATATTGAATATAAGAACAATATTCCGATAATATTTTATAGAAATATAGATATATTGTTTACAACGACTAAAATAACATATAGGAATTTTAAGATAGGAATATCGATATTGTATTTTGATATTACATATTTATTTCGATATTTTACATTATTTTAATATCGATATGGAATATTAGTAACAATATCCCGATATTACTTTATCGAAATATTGAGATTTTGTTTAAAAAGACTGGAAAATTATATATAATAATTAAAAATGGAATATCTATATTTTATTTTGTTAATTTCATTCGATATAGATATTAATAACATTATTAAAGACTAAATGGATTTTAAACTGTTGAAACAATATATAGCGATCTTTTGATAATACGATATATATATATCGTATATATATATTGATATATATATTGATAATATGATATATAAAAATATCAAATATCGAAATACAATCATTAATATTTCCTTTAGCAAAATATATTTATTTTATATATCATATACTTCTGTACAATATTTCTTGTACTCATCTTAACTTTTAAGGTGCGACCTTTTTTTTTTTTTTTTTTAAGAAACCGATATTATCGAAGGAAAATATCGATATTCTGATATTATCGGTTACTGGATATCGATATCAAAATATCGGATATCGGAGACAAAATATCGATATTTCGATAATATCGATATCGATATCCCATCCCTAACTCCAAGGGCCCGGGTTCAAATCCGGCTGGGCAGAAAATTGTTTTGACTTACTGTAGCCGAGAGTCAACCCTGTGGATACTGGAACCCTTCTGGAGTCCACCCAGCCTCATAAATTGGATACCCTTAATTGAGTAATAATCTGACGATCGAGCGTGATTCTGACCAAATCACTTCCTGGCCCAACCGTTGGTATAGTAACAGTACTTCCTTACTAAGTACTGCACCCATAACCCTCCATGGGTTGTAGCGGTACAGATTTGTTCTTAATTGAACAGGTTCATACTATATACTTTAATAAGCTTAGCTGTGTATCTGAGCACGCGCCTGATCAGGTATAGACAAACTAAGAGAATTTTTTTAATAATACTCTTGTTTTCATAAGTTTACATACACAAGTATGTCAAAATTCATATGTAAGTTCTAATATTCCTAGTACAAACTTCTGATACCAAAACGTTTATAAAAAAGTTCGAAAAGAACTAATGTTTAGAAAATTCTTATCAAAATGTTCATTTGATGTACGTTTTAAGGAACATTTCATAAGAAATTTCTAACGAAATGGTTCTATCGATAAATTTGCTTGTTCAAAATTTATGTAAAAAACATATTTGTAAAAATACTAGTTAATCTAATACTTTTTGAAATTTTTCAATAATTTCAAAGAATTAATTTTTACTATTTTTTTTCTTCACGGAACGGCCTTTCAAGAAAAAGCGAATATCATTACTTTTTCCTTCTCACTTTCTCTCTTCTTCTCTCCCAGTATCTTCTCATCATTTCTGCGTGCCTTCCTCCTTGCTTCCTCTCTTCCGACCACGCAGTACCCTTCCGTTTTTCATTATTTGCCGCAAGAACATTTATTTATTTCGATTCGCTTCCGTACTGTTCTCTATCTAGGCAGTCCTTGTATATTATTTTCAATTTCTTTGTTTCCTCTCTCATTTGCTTCACATATCCTCCTACGCTCTTATATTCACGAATTCTGTCAAACATTTTCTTGTTTTATCTGCTTTGTTCCATTCTCATAATGCGCCCGTAGAATCTCAGTCTTCTTATTCTTATTTCGGTTTTCAGGTCATTTATCCTTAACCTGTAGCCTTCCTGTGTTTTCATGGGCCCATAGATTTTCCCCAGGATCCTTCTCTCTTCTCTAGGCTAAGGAGACTTGTTGTCTCCATTCCATATAAAACTACTGGTTTTATGACCGTGTTGTAATGTCTTATTTTTGCGTTAGACAGTAGGTTCTTTTTATTGTAAATATTGGTTGTTGTGAAGCTTAGCCTTTCCAACTTCATGATTTTCTCTTTTATGCTCTCTTTCTCCAAACCGTTATTGCATACTATCTCTCCCTGATATTTAAATTTCTTTATCACTCTTATCCGTCCATATTTCGTCTCCATTACTTTTTGGCCGTAGTTTGTTTCCGTGGTCATAAATTTTGTCTTTTCGTAGGAGACTTGTAGGCCTGCTTTTTCCGCTATTTCTTCCAGGGTATTTATCTGACTAATTGCCTCTTCCTCATTTTCGCTAGGAGGCCTAAATAATCTGCTAAGGCTAGGCAGCTCACTTTTATGTGTTTTGTCTTGGTCGCTACTACGGCCCCTGCATTATTTATTTTCCAGAATTCTCTCATGATTGTATCGAGTACTAAGTTAAATAATATTGGTAACAGGCCGTCTCCCTGTCTTAATCCTGTTTTTACCTGGAATGATTTGCTGATTAGTCCCTGGAACTTTACTGTGGATTTTGTGTTCAGTAGTGTTAATTTTATCAGGTTTATTGTTTTTTGGTCTACTCCATATTCCCTTAGTATTCTCAGTATATTGGCTTTCCTTGACGTAGGAGATGTTGAGGTTTTTCGGTCTCACCATATAATATTTTATCAGTACTTTAAGGCTTGGAATTGTTTGTTTGTTAGTTTTGAAAGGGCGTTTAACAGACTGGCCATCAACGCCCGTTGTTTGCTGGTTTTAGGCTTAGTTGTTCCACAGTCATACATAGCTTTGGTACAGTGTACTGATCCGCACCAGTGGGACTCATTTCCGTGAGATTTGAAATATTATCTAGCTAGGCAATTATAATTTGTTTAAAGTAAAATTTTTAAATTTTTTTTCTTGTTTTTCAACCTAATATTTAGACCTTATTTAATTTAAATTTTGTTAATGTAGGTTAATAGAGGAGACCTTTTTGCAAACAGTTTTGCAACGGTTGTACTAAGGTAGGAATTGGAT
>NW_027104891.1:7995-8730 GCF_000696795.3 Halyomorpha halys | reverse complement strand
AGGGGCCTCTCCTGTTATGAGGTGGATGTGTGTCAATCGGGTATGTCCTATTCTGAGACGGGTGATTACTACTTCTTCACGGCGTCTACTTCGGGTTGATGTAATCCAGGGCTTTACATTTTTCTTTATAGGTTTCAACTTACTGGGTGGACTTTCATCCCACATTGCCTGCCATCTTTTATTAATAGATTCCTTTAAAGGGTGAGCAAGTTTTATATAACTGAACAGATTTAAACTATCTACTTTAATGAGCTTAGCGGTGAAATGGAGTTTAGAAAACAAACTTTTTTCTACGTAAAGATGGGTACTATTATACTTTGGTGAGAAAAGAATATGGGAATGGTGGTGGCCCCAGGAGAGGCTGAGAAGTTGTCACAATGTTTACAGCTATTACTGTTCTGGGAACAGAGCCTTGTCCCTCAGGTGTAATATTCCCGGTAATGTCCTTTTCTATTTTGCTCTTCGGGACGCAAGTAGTAAGGACAAGTTAAGTATCAATTGCCTATCGCCTCTGTTATAAATTCCGACAAGAATAGATCTGCGGGTCCCCACGTCTTTCAGGTATATATCTTAACGTGGCATCTGTCCTTTCTATAATCAGAGCTAAGTGATTCGTTTGATAATACTTATAAATTTCTTCCAGCATTTTTCCTCAGAAGTTATTGATTTTCTGATATATATATATATATAAGTTACGGTATGAGTCAGCTGTTATTTCGATGTCAGCTGACTGAG
>NW_027104891.1:6408-7945 GCF_000696795.3 Halyomorpha halys | reverse complement strand
GTTAGAGAGAGAGAGGGCCAGACGGGTGAGACTGGTGGAAGGAATCATTATCTAGCCTCCTTTGAATCAGAGATGGTTAGGGGAACAACTACATCAGCTACATTCATCAAAATGCAAAATAGCTCACCTTCCTCGGAAGAGTAGGACAAGTTAAATCTTCTTTCTAACATTAAGTATAGGAGTTGCTATCCATCTTTTTAATATAGTATTGAGAATCTGTTCGGATAGAAACATAATAGAACCCACATAAGTGAGAGGATAAAGTCAACGACTATTCCACAGGCATATGCGAGGGACAGCGCTTTTACTTTAAAGAATAAATTCTGATCACTGACCATTTAGCGAATGTTATGTCACATTAACATTTGCATTAGTAACTGTGGCATAACATCCATAGGGAAATGAAATTTTATGCATGGTTGTCGTAACCTTCAATTAAACAAGGAGGAACAGAAAAAATTATTTTTTCAGATGCAATAGAGTTGAATTAAGGATAAGCAATTTCAATACAATAGAAATAATCAAAGATAGGATGAAATACAGAGAATAACCTACATTGAATGAATGAACGCAAAGAGCACAATAAAAACCAGAATGGAGCAAACGAGATAGTTAATGTTAACATTGCACTCATAATTACTGTAATGGGATAGCTATTAGTACTTATGCTGCTATTAAAATATATAGTGAAGTAATTTATAGCTGAGAGTAGCAACACTGGGAGCATAACTGGATTTTTATTGTATAATTCAAAACAAGAATCACATTAAGTAAATATTTTCCTCACCACAGTCCATCTCCAGTCCTTCCTCTTCTTTTATAACAATCGTCGATACTGTAACAAATTCCAATAATTTAATTTATAAAAAATTGTCAACTGACGTTCAATGATGATTTTATTATTTAATATAACAATCAGCGAAACTTTGTAAATAATACAAGAAATATTCATAATTAATAATATCATTAGAGTGGTATGGATAAATTAAATGGAAAAGAAAAATTATTGATGATTCTAAGTAGAGGGGACTGGTAGCAAGATTTAATCAACAAACAGATCAAAGCAAATTAGTTTTTACAAGACTGCAAGTAGTCCAAGTAATACAGTAAATAAACACAATGCTTAGGTACTTTATGAATGGAATACGGTCCGGGTGCGGTAAAAAAAAACTCAAATAGTAGATAATTATACTATTTTACTGAGCCAACCTTTCAGCCCACGTTGCAGGGCTTCGTCAGGGCTAAAAAAGATACAAACACTATACTTACAAAAAGGAAAAAAAGATAAGTGTAAAATAACAGAGGTATAAAATGTAAATAAAAGATATAATAAGAAAAATTAAAGGTTATAAATAGTAAATGAAAAGGGTAAAAGTAACAGATAGATAAGAGAAGAAATATTAAAGAAGGTACAAATAAAGAGATGAAAAAAGAAAAAAAAATACAAATCAAATGATGAGACAGAATGCATACCTGTTTTGACGACAGTCAAAAACAAAGTGACGGTTGGTATTGGGAGGAGTGGGGATGGTAGTTA